>NW_019102947.1:0-38015 GCF_001856785.1 Myzus persicae | reverse complement strand
TAAGTGGAGCTAGGATTCGTCACTAAACACCCAGGTGGTCACCCATCCGGATGCTAGCTACGCCGGCCGATGATTGACACCCATTAGGGACTTCAGCCAGTCAACATGCCACACCAAGCCCCTACTGTATCCTTAATATTTTGTATTAGTTATTTATACATATTATTATTTATATCATCATATTTCCTATTGCTGCGTGAGGAATTGGCTTACGAATAGTGTTTCAACCACGTCACAGAAAATTACATACAGATACTTTAACATAAACTATTACACAGGTAAAAGAGTATCCGTGACTACATATATTATACACCAATTACAGGTTTATTTTTTTTTTGTTTCATTTAGATAATAATTTCAATACGTATTTCACTAGAAATATTACTTTAATATAAGTTCACGTGATAATTTCATATAACTATTAAATGAAATTATTGTAATCATTTAATACTATTATTGTCTTTCATTAATTTTGTGTATCAACTTTAGTAGGTCAAAAATCTAAAATATTCTCCATCCAACAACAAAAAGTAAATTTGCCAATACTTGACATACATTTAAATTTAAATTACTAAGAGTCATACTTTACTAGAAAATTCGTCACCTCCCCACATACTACTTTACTCTAATATTAAATATTTTGATTAGTTAAAAACGTAAATATTACAATTAGCTGCTTCCAATCTTGTAACACCATTTTTATAGGGCCTCACCACAGATTTCTCTGATCTCAACAAATTACTAAAGGACTAGTTATTTCATTTCATTTCTTAGAGTAATGTATAAATATAATGTTATCATTCATCTAAGTTAAACAATTTGCTGTGATTAATTTATTATTAGGTATCTAAAATATTTTAACTTTTATTAAACATGTTACATGTTTATCGAACATATTTTGATATTATTTGTTATATATCATTATTTTTTATCTTTGACAAACGTTTTTTTATAAAATATCATTTTAATATACTAATTTTGTCTAATTTCTATTGAAAAGACAAATTTACAAAAATTATTATAAGGGTAAAAATTGAATAATTATTATGAATTAAGTGTAACTAGAGTCATAAAATGAAAAAAATTGTTGTTAAAGTTATTTTATATGGAGTGATAAATTTAATGTAAGACAATATCATTATTTCATTATTTTTTTTTTATATTCTAAAGCAAAATATTTTTTGGAGTACTTAGATTTATCTCCGAATCAAAACAAAGATGAATTAAAGACCACACCAATGGATAGAGAAAGCGTGAAAACTTTAGGTTTACACTGGGGTTTATACTACATACGTACGTCGTACAAGTACCGTAAGTAAAAACTGAAACAACAAAAGACATATTCTTGCCGGCCTAGCAATGTTTGAATTTTTTTTGAAATTTTTAAATTTAAATTTAAAAAAATTATGGTAAATTGAGTGTATCTTATACCTATACTATTGATTAAAAAAAATACAGTCAGTGGAATCAACATAAACAAATATCCGCCGAAATTGATAGCCGGCGGAATCCATAAATAAAAAAGCTCAGAGGAATCAATAAATAAAAAAGCTTGGCGGAATTGATAGCCCGCAGAATTGATATTAAAACGGCGGAATCGATAAAACCCCGTTATTTGACCCATTCGGCTTAGTAGGTCCGGTAATATTGGTGGGTAAAATATTGTTACAAAAATTATGGCGTGAGAAAATCGGTTGGAACAGTTCAGTTCCATTACACATACAAGTACAGTGGGAGACATACAATAATTGTCTAAATGAGCTCAATTCATTTAATATACCTCGTCCTCGACAAGAAGAAATTAATAGAGTACACGAATTTGCTGATGCATCCACGAAAGCATACGGTGCGTGTAATACCTATGTTAAGGCAATGTACTAAACCACGAATTTATTTTTAACCAAAGAATATTATTTTTTATTATTATTACCTATTTATAGTAATGATTTTTTTTTTTTAAATAAAATATTAATATATTAAAATTTAAAAAAAAAATTTAAAAATTTTGTTTTTTATTTTAAAATCATTATTAATTGTATTCATTTATCATAATACAATAAACTATGAGTTTTTTGAAACATAGTGTATAAACTTATTTTTGTTACTTATGGTACTGCCTATTTAAAAATCAAGTGTAGAAAAGCAGACAGACGATGTAATTCTAAGTGCCATGCTTCTAAATCTTGTTCAAATAAATAGGTAAAATTATAAAAATAAAATGATGATACTTGTTACTTTTTTTTTTGTTATTCCATCAAAATATTCGTACTATAGTACACGAATAAAATTAATAATGATTGTTTAAAAAAAAAAAAATTTTACTTTAAATATGTGATGATAACAATTTATAGTAATAATATTAGTTGGTTAAAAAAAAATTCGTGGCTTACATTTCCCGGGCAGGACCACATTGACTGGGCAATGTACACATTGTCCGGTATTCCACATTGCCCGTAACATGATATATATGCTCACAACAGAGGCCACATGCCATCCGTAGCATCTTTAAATCGCAACTAGTAGGTGCTAATATCTTAAGTCTTGTATCGCGCCATTAAAGGTTATTTCAGTGCGTTACATGTTTCAAAGAACAGCCAAAAAAAATGTGTCGCTTGTAATGGGTAATCTGCCCACGCTCCGAGGTAGTTTATATATATTTTTTAAATATCAATAGTAACAGCATACTACATTTTAAGTAAAAATACGTTAACTGGTTCAACTAAATAATATTTTTTGTTATTATATGTGTTACCATTTGAGTCTGTTTATAAGAAAATAATAATTGCATGTATAATTAAAAATTTTGAATCATATCTGGATATTAATGAGGTAATAGTTAAAAGAGAAAATAGAGCATTTGATGTTAAAATGGAATATCCTAAAAAAGAGTTTGGTCAAAAATTCATTGATTATCTAGGTCCAAAAAATTATAACTTTATGCCAATAAATATAAAAAAGGACATATTCTTTACAGAAGGTAATCGTATAACTACAGGAATGAAAAAAATTCATATTTGGTTATTTTCAATACTTTAATAAATTATAACGAAATGTATTTTAACTTTGTAATTTAATATTAGTATAAGTATTCTAATTGTATGTATTGATTACAATAAATTCTTGTCATTTTTTTTTCTACTCATAATTATGTTATATAACTCTCTACCACCATCACTAGCATGTGCTTAAAGGTGGTAGATAATTTTTGTTTTTCTTAAAATAAAAACATTGGGTTGATTTTGACGCTAGGGTAAAAGAGATCAAAAACCCACGGTTTGACATAGAAATACGTCTTTTCTTACTTTTTTGTTCAACTTGATGACACTTTTGAGAGGATATCTACGCACTATATTTTGCTCTTTATGTCCCACGCGCAACAAAGCAAATTTATGTTTAGCAGAACTAACCATTATTAAAGTAACAATATATGGTTGGTTCTGATACATTAATTGCTTTGTTGTGCGCGGGATACAGGGAGCAAACAAACAGTGCTCTGACATCCTCTACCGATCTTTTTATTCTATCCCATAAGTCAAGGTTTTCAACCTATCACTCACTAGGTAGTTTTTCAGCTGATTGGTCTAGTGACCTCTGCGATTCAAGAACCTTTCCTACGTATTCGACATTGTTAACCTAACTATTCTACCTCAACACTTCCTATTCTCCCTCCCTACAAGTCTCACTCACTCTCCCTTCCCCCATCCCCCTTTTCACCCTCAGTCTTTCTCCCTCCCATTTCTCTCTTTCTCTCTCTCTCTATTCCCCCCTTTTTTCCATCTCACTACCCCTCACTCTCTCCCCACCCACTTTTTCTCACTCAGTCTTTCTCTCTTTCTCTCTCTCTATTCCCCCCTTTTTTCCATCTCACTACCTCTCTTTCTCTCTCTCACACACACAGTCTCTATAGTGCCTACAGGTCATCGTACCTGATAATCGGTGAAAATATTTAAATATTACAAAAAAAAAATTTAAAACAAAAAATAAAATAAATTTCATACCTGATCAATTTCATAATTTTTATCATAGTTTTATTGATAGCCGGAATAGCGTTATACCAGTAGTTACAATACAATTAAATTGAAAAGTTGGGGGCAATACAAACTCTGATCATTTAACAATATTAAATAAATCTACTGATAAATAAAAAGTACATACCACATGTTTTCTGCTATACAACTAAGTCTTTGAAACACTCACGTCAACACATTTCACACTGCGTAATGTGACATTGTATTCAAAATTTGGCGAATTTTCACTGACGAATACCATCTTTTAAAAAAAAAACGCAGCCTATATAGTAAAATGTTCAACAATATACGTATGAGCTATTTTTTATTAGAAATTATAGACATTATATAGCTAAAATAATCTCTTTAAGTTTTAGCTTTTATCTTACCTATACGTAGTTATTATGTGTTAATTTGTGTTTTAACTATTTTATTCAATAACGTTTTATACCTTACGAAAGTCATATTTCTTCACTAGGCACGGCAAGTTAGTTATCTACTAGAACTCTGCTACTGGTTCATTTTTATTTTAATAATAGTATAATACACAGGGACTAGTTACCATTACTGATTAGCAAGTGTGTTTATTTTATTTCAATATTTTATAAATATCGTTCAAATCAATTATTTTTATTATTAATTAATTTATAATATATTAATTCCTGAAATATTGTGTTTAAGAAAATAAATAATTATTGCAATAAATCAGAGTTAGATAATATGTTATGTGGGTACCCATATGTAAAAAATAATTAAGAATAATAATAACTGCAAGCCTGGGCTAGTTAATGAAAATTTTTAACTGAGTTGAGTTAAGTCGATATGAAACATTTCAAAAAGTTTTAAGTTAATAGTTCTCCTAATTTTATTTTTAATTCAGTTAAGTTAAAATTGATTTGGAACCTTACAACGAGCTTATTTTTTTTTATATACATAAATAGCCAGTTTTCAGGTTTTAAAATAATAAAAAGTAAATTTTGATGTAATACGTAGCATCATCAATAATAATAATTTTCTCTATATTTATTATTTTATATTTTATAAACAAACTACGCAACTAGTACTTGATTAAAAGTAACTCATTATTTAATAAATGTTTAGCGATAAAAATCAGTTAAGTTAAAAATGTTAAGATATTGAAAATTATATTTAAAAAAAGCTGGTATGTGGAGGTCGCTCTGCTGTATATTAGGTTACAATTGGGTCACTGTAATGGAGGTGTTAAGTTTGAACTCAACGATAAAAAATCATTGTATACGAAAAACGATTCTGAGCCGAAGACGGTCTGTCAGTCTACAATATTACTTAATAATTTAGTATATTCGATAATAATATTATTGTGATTAAAATAATTTATTTTACTAGTAAGTATTAGTACTACGCGCAGTAGATAAAAATTCATTAAAAAAAAGTACATTTGAAAAGTCATTGTGGGTATAAAATATAATAGTATACTTTAAAAGTTTCAGGTACCCAAGAATAATATTTTTAATTTACAACAAAATAACATAAATCATTATTCTTGGCAATTTAATCTTTAATTTATTTTACATTTTAACATAAAAAATCTGTGATAATATTTTTTTGATTTTTTAATAACAGAATAAATTACTTGATTGGAAATTTGTTTTGAATTTTCAACCCTAACCTACAAAAGTTGAATATTTCAAAAATCTTAAATTAAAAAATTATTTGTACATTTTAAATGATGTGAATTTCTTTAAAATTTAAACTTTAAATGCTCATTACAAAAATCGTACCTATGTATTTTAAATATTTTTTAACTAATATTGTAAATATCTATCGGGAGAATTTTATTGAAAAAGAAACTAAATAAACTAAAAAAATTCAAAATTCAAATTGTTTGTAAACAGTAAAATTGTATTAAGTATATGAATTGATAATATAAACAAATTGTGTGAATTTCAAATATCTGTAATTATTAGTTTTTCCATTATAAAAAAATAAGTAAAAATCACTGTATGAGAAATGGAGTGAATATCCAATGTTGTTAAAATTGAAACTTCAACTACAAACTTTTAGAATATTTGAACGCCTGTGTCTATTTATTTCACTACTATTTATTGTATTATATAAAGATATATATACTATATATATATAATATATATATATATATATTATATACTTTAGTATAAAAGTATATTTTTCATAATCACTCGTACGGGGTGATTACTTTTTAGGATAGTGAGTTTACCACTGGGTGAACATTTTTGTTTTTTGGATACAACTATAATATAATGTAATATTATTACATTATAATAGAACAATGAAATATTTATAACACTAAATTAATAGTGTCCTGTAACTGCTGATTTTGGATTTAAAAAAAATTATAAATTTTAAATTAAAAAAGTCGTATAATGAATGTCTATTTCAAGTACTTAAAAATAGGTTATAATTATAAAATTACCCTGCGATCAGGGAGCAGAAAAACGACGACGACGATCGGCGTTTACATATTATTTGATCTCTTATATTTTATGCATTTGCTCTCAGAAATAAAATATGTTTGTACATTGGGGTAGCATATTTTTCATGAAATTACATTTTTATTTAAAAAAGAAATTTAAGCACCAAAAAAGTATGAAACCAAAATTAATTACTTTAAACATCGACGTTTTCTTACTTCGGTGGAATTTCTGATATTGTGCGTACACTGCGGAATAAATCAGATATACGACTGAACTTAAGTCTGAAAATATTGATATTTATTATGAAAAAAAAATCGTACGGATAGCTTCATGTTTCTTGTTCATGTCTGCAGCATTGCTAACTGAAATTTTAGATCGATTGCGTCTTTGCAACTACATCGACAATCGCCACGGATTGCATTATAATTTATACTACGTCAATATGATAATACCATAGATATATAGTACCTATATTACAAAATTGTATACCAAGAAGGTCCGTGTTTGAGATTTGATCATTAAGATAATGAAATGAGGTATAACAATAACCAAAATAGTTTATAATTTTAAAATTTAAATTACAACAATATGTAAAGTACCTATTATTTTAATTTTTAATTTAATAATAAATTAAGGTGGTGTTTAAATATTCGAAGCACAAGCATATTTTTTTATGAGTTATTAAATAAAAATCTTATTGTAAATAAATGTTATCACTACTTTTTAGATTTGACATAAAGGTATTCAGTGCCTAATGCATCACATTTACCGTATACCGAATATACCAACTATAGTTTGTACAATTAGAAGTTAAATCTTTTCTCCGAATACTGTCGAGCACGAAATTAATATAATAACTAATATTTTATGTATTAATTTTGAGTGCATTGGTTAGGTATATTTTAACCTATTCGAGAATATTCAAAATTTTAAATGTCCTTATTTAATTTCCGATGGATATTCAATAATCAGCAGAGCGACTTTCCCAGCTTTATAAAATAATTTGATGTTTGATGTACGATGGCGACACTTTATTCGCGGTTCGACCACAAGCAGGCGGCATAGTAATATTATTCATATATTACTCAATATTTATATAAATTAAAAATAAAAATTGTTGAATTTTGCGGCACATAAAAACTCCCGTGTACTGTACTACTGTAGTATGACTAGTATGGACAACACTATTTATATCTATTTAATTGTATAAATATGTTATTATTCTGCGACCTGGATATGCCGTCGTTGTGCTATAAGCGAATTTTTTTGTGTTGCGCGCTCGGGAACAAAAAATATACCCCTACTTCACCCGGGTAGCAAATTGTGTATGACAATTAATTTTAATTTTGAGACTAAAAAGTAAAATATGTAAGTCCCAAAAGAATAGGTTATCAAACTTACGTATACATCGACGCTTCGGGTAATATATAGCTGCAAGGCCATATCGATTAATTTCTTTCTTCATCTAAACCCGAACTGAAAAAATCGAGATTTTTTATAAAAATTACTTGAGTAGAATGAAATATGTGAGCAAATGTTTATTGTTGCCTTACACATTTCTCTTTTGTTCAATGAAATTATTGGAATTGTGAATCGTCCCCGACGAGTGACGACGATCGGCTTTTGCCATAGATGATAGATATTATAATATATTATGTTGTTATCAGTTTTCAAGTTTTTGAATTCTTTGGATGACACGATACATTTTTTATTTCAGATTCCGAAACATTATATTATTATTCGGAGTGTTTAAATCTATACAATTCAGAACACAGAACTCTGCGTATAGCCCATTTAGATACACTACTGTCGCGAGTCCATTTTTTTGTCCGGCATCTCACAATATTATTTTTAGTCTTAACGGTTAAACTATAACTTATATCATAACATATCAATATCATAAAATTGAGCATTACTGGTCAGGTTAAAATATTGTCTTTTATTTATTATTTTTCGAGTAAATGTATTTAAATCTACCCACAGATTTGTGTTTAACTTGTTATATGTTTATTATAATGGGCCTTTCCAATCAACAAACACGATTCCGCAAAAATAGGTTTTTATTTTACTACATAAAATTAATTGTTTAAATCATATTATTTTCCAACACAATTTGGTACTAATAATAATGTCGTTTTAAAAGCAATGGCAATGATAATTTATTTAGGGGAATTTATATTTTCGTGGAGCACATGCATTTTATCAGCCGCATAATCTACAACCAATACCTATGCGACTATGACTAAAATATAAATATATATTGAACCCCTCTATTTTAATTTGTATGTTACTCGCGGTGGCGGTGTTTTACTAATATAGCGTGCACTTGAAATCGCTCATGTGCTCATATTTAAATGACAGCCCAATCCATCAATATTATATTAAAAATAAACAAAGCAGCTTAGTACGATTAAGTACAGTGTTATGAATTATGATCATATAAAAATTAAATACCTTAACGTATTCAGCGAAATATGTTATTATTATGAAGGTGTGGTAAAACAAAATAATATTATGTATGCCACGCTTATTTAATTTTTTTTGAAATCGATTGTTTTCCATCGTGAAATCTGTCGACGATACAATGTCGTACCTTCAACATCAAAGTGTAAGTACCGTACTTGTCCATCGAGCAAACATGCACGTGACCGCCGGCCAACTCCGTACCATCCATGTGCCAAAGCACCGTTGCCAAGAAAAACTAAGGTACATAGCGTCCAAAATTCGAGCATTATTTAGCATGTTAGTTCTTAATATTCCTACTAAGTTATAGTAAACCGAGGCATTTACATTGTTACATTGTTACATAGTTAATTATTTTGTTTGTTAAATTTTTGTTAAAAATTTGTTAGAAAAATGTTTTGTTTAAATATTGTTATACATAAATATGTGTCACATCATTTATAAATATTAAGCTGTTGTGTTTATTTAACGATAGTATAACACAAACATTTTTTATATTTTGTTGGTCGTGTTACGATGTGTATATTGGTGGTTTAAACTACAAAATATAACAATCCTAGAAAATATAACGTATACATAGCAATAATAATACATGTCATTATTATAATTAATTTACCTAGGTATCGATAAATCCCCATGAATTATTTTCCTGTGTAGGGCGATGGTCAAAATAAATGAATGAATATTTGTAATATCTTATGATTTATATACTTGTATTGCGTCAACTATAACCACACGATGTGGAAACTCGAACATGACCAGTACAACGGAGTATATGGCATTAACCATTGTCGAAAGCCAGTGTACCATTTCGATGGGAGGAGTGATGTTCCGTCATAAAATAATATCGAAATGAAACTCGATCGGCTGATCGGGTTTTTGTTTACCTATATGATATGAAGTCTGAACCTAGAAAACGGTACATCAACACGATGTTAGACCCTTGTTTATCCGTATCGAGGAAACGTTTACTGCCACAAAGGCGAGGTACGCTGCTCCGGGTCGGCTTGTTTACCATTCCCCATTTCACGTATCCCACGACGGTGTTGGCCCAATTCACACAGCGCCAAACCTCTGGTTCCGTACATGTTCCAAACAGTGATTTCTGCAAGACGTTTCTTTGGTACATATTCCAATGTCGTGCACTCAGAAATTGAGTTAAGACAACTCTGTAGAGATAGGGTATTGGCCATTAGGGTTCACGATACAGGGGAGCCATTGCTGTTATTAATATTAACTGAAAATACGTATAATATATGGATAAACCTAGGATATGTAAGTTCGAAAAAGAATAAAACGAAACCACCGACGACGATGAGTGGTGAAACGGACACTTCATATTTATATTTTAAATTTCATTATGACATTCGAAAGCTATTCGAAAATAGCGTGGGATAGATTTAAATGTGATCCGACACAATTAACGCACTTTATATAAATAATACTTGAAGTATAATAATACATAGAACATGACAGCATGTTTGAAGTACAAGTTGTATTAGTACTACGACTGTATTCTACAGGAAAAAAACCGAAATAATCTTACGTGGGTATAATAATATTATTTTAATGATATATTAACTCGTTGAAAAATAAAAACTCAAACGTTGACAAAATAAAAGGCTTCCTCCGACCAGTGCAGCTATTAAATTATATTAATGTTTGCTCGACGACTATTGAGCGATTTATCATAATAATATATGTATAACGTATACAGCGCGCGCCTAAGTTCCGAAACGATAATATTATGGTTATGTGAGTATTACTTTTGTGAAATTTAATAAACCGTAACACACTGATATCAGTTGTAACGATATTGGCTGTACTACACAATATGTTGTACCTACGTGATCAACACATCTTTTTTTTTAATAGAAATGACGAAAGTGCGGTTTTAGAAAAATCCTATTAGAATTTATAAAATAGTATTTTATGTTTTGTTTCAGCTATCCGATTTTATTAAATTAAAACCGTAGTTTTCATGTTTGTTTGGGAAAATATTTTAAAAGTTGACTCGAATGAATATTATTATACTTCCATTTCCTCTTAATAGTATTTAAATAAAAAGTAATATGACCCTTTTTATTATTCAATTGATTGCGTCAATATAATATCTACTCAATGTTTATACAATGTTCCGGTAAAAATATGATACGGTACAATTATACAAAATAACATTACAAAATAAATACGTTATATTTTATTAGTGTTGTCTGTAGGTGTATGTCAGGGTTCGTTTCTTCCAAGAAGGTATCACTAGAGGTTGGCTTGGTTTTAATCTGTGGTTGGAGTTTATTTTTCACCGTTTTGAAGTGGGGAGCTCTTTCAATTTTATTTAGTCTGCCTTGGATGTTTTCTAATGGATTTGCTATCCATGATATATCCACGTCGATAAGTTTGTAATCCCGTGTTGTTGTACAGCTGTTTATTTCTCATTTGGCTTTTAGAGTTTATTCTCATGAATTTACATTGAAACGTAAAACGTTATTGAAAGGTAAAACGTTTGTAATTTCGTAATTTTAGTTTGTGTAATACTTGCGGATTCCCGGAATGAGCAGGTTGTGTTAATAATCTTATTAATGTCGTATATAGTATGTCCCAAAAGTTGACCATGGGTATCTGCCGAATGCCAGACTGTGTGACTTATCGATATAATGATATATCTAAGTGTGTTTTTGTTTAACAGTATCTATTTAGTATAATATAAGAAAATTTCAATTTTATGGAGTACATTTTCTGATAGATAGCAGCTGTTGAGAAAAAACCACATTTAAATATTATATTGATTCGCCGGCTATAATTATCCCCGATGCAGGACTTTTGGGACCCACTGCGGTGTAGAAGCTTGGAAAACATTATTTTAATCTGCTGGGTTGAGCCATGATTTTAATAAGGAGTAACTATATGAATATGTGATTGATGTTCGTCCTTGTGTTATATCCTTAGTCAAGTTTTTTGTTAATTATTGGATTTTCCAAATTTATTATCATAATCCTGTAGTATACTTCCACAACATATTAACCCATGAGATATTATTGCACCATATGGGTAAGAAAAAAAATTACTTTTTAGTATCATAGATTAGAAGACCAGGATCTTAAGGTGGCAGGGGAGAGAAGTATTTTAAGAAGTAATATTTAGCCATTTCATATAACAATTATATTTGAGTTGTGATACTGTGTGAGAAGTGAATTAATGTAAGTGTGTGCAATTCTTAAAATTCGTTATCAAGTACCGGCCTCGTATAAGTTTCCCCACTCTCAGGCCCATGTAAATGGTACAGATTTTATAAAATATACGCCATGATATTCAAATGAAAAAATACTAAAAATTTAGACAAAATTGAAGGGCTTGGATTTCGCAAAATTTAATTTTGAAAATTTATATTAATTAATTATTGTGTTCGTTAGGGAATAGTCGATTGGACTTTATTTATTCAAATTCTTTGATAAAATATTGACAATTTAAAAAATAATAATTTTGGTATTTTATATATTTTAGTACACAATTAATTTTTGCAATAATGATAAATTTCCACATTCATGCTTTGGTAGAGTTGCTAAAGATTTTTAAATAGTTTTCAAAATTAAAATCCGTCAAACCCAAGTCCCACAGTTTTGCCTAGCTTTTGGCCTGTTTTACGTGATGTACCTGCTCCAGCCCTCTTAAAAACGACGAAAACGAGAGGGACACGTTCTGGAATGTCTACCTGTTGATTTGTCGATAATAACACTCTGAGTGGAAGGAGGAATGTGTGTGGTGAATGGTATACGATAACGCTTGAGTGACCTTATACTTCAGTGAAAAAGAAGAGCACTCTGAGACATTCACACGTCGAAGACATTTTATATCGGAAGTACGATCTATTCGTTCCAGCTAGCCGTAAAGAGATAATTTGTCGATTTTTCGATTTTTTGCAGTTATTTCCCAGAACGCAGTGCTATATACGGACGATTTATAAAAAAAAAAAACGCCAATATTTACTGCACGGTATATGGACGAACGTCTCGAGGAACTTGTGCTGCGATTCAGATAAAAAAAGAATTAACCTCAACAACTTTATTTTAAAATTTTATATTTTTCTAGCTGTCTTTATTATTATCATGGTGTTTTTTTACGTACATAATATTGTTAAATATGAATATTATAGTTATATAGTTTTCTACAATCCTTTATCAATGGCGTCTTAGTTATAGAAAATTTTAATTTTAAATTGCATTGTAAGCTTATAAGGTAATTGTTAATTTTTTTAGGTATGTCTTAAAGTTATATATTTAACGATATGGCTCAAACAATTGAATAATATACGTCATGAATATAACGAAAATTGTGAGATCTTACTATGAAAATTAAAAAGCGGTAATAATAACAATATTGATTCTAAATTCGTAATAATACGAGTAGATAGAATAATTATTTAAATTACTCTTACACAATTCCAACATTGAAACACAATGCATTATAGAGATCGCAAAACCCTATGGGATTTAAAAGAAGCTGCATTCGTATAATATTCGTATAATAAAACTGCATAATAATAATAATGTATGTTAAAATAATAAATTGTTTCATATAGACGACTTCATGTTTGTTGAACGTCATGTATATATTTCTGTAGAGCTTTAGTACAACCACTTAAGTCAACATTTCTCCGGATTTATATTATTATAATTAACTGACAATTCTTCTTGTTTCACAGTCCATCACCGCCATCAAATAAACCAATTTATAATATTGACTAGGTTCACAAATCGAAAATCGCCGATGGTATACGTCATATTACTTTATTGACAGTTTTTTTATAACAGTAGATACTCTTCAACTCGAACAGTATTTATGTTTTTAAAAACATATTTTTTAAATAAATGAAATTCATTGAAAAAAATCAGCAAAAAATGTATTTTATTTATATTATTATTACTTTTAAAAAGCATTTTACATTTTAAGATAACAACATTCATCGTTCATAATTTTATGTTTCCAAAAATAATAATTTTCTGCGAATTTCAATTTAAAAAGACTAGTAGGTAAATAAAGTAAATACATTTCAGGTGTTTTAATTTGAACTGATTATGGAAGACCAAGATTTTGCAATTAACTTCTGTTACACTCTACACTGCCCGTGATTACTTTAAATACTCTTAACTAATCGACGTATCGTTCCGAAATTGATATTTATAAGCGAAAATGTTCAGAAAAATGTTCTTCCATGCATTATGAAATTAAAAACTTATGTAATCATCATTTAAAAGAGGAAAACATTTTTTAAAAAATTGTGAAAAATTGCATTTTTTAGATTGTTGTATCACAGTGACTTCATATTATGTACAAGTGTACAACCAAAACTTTCAAGTACGTTAATAGTTAATAGACACATATTGGATTAACGAGAGTTTACGGTTAAAAAAGACACATCATGTTCACTTGTGCACAGTGTATATAATATACATAGGGGTTTGTATATATGTAAAGAGTGATTTTTTATATCACGCGACGATCGTCTACAGCTCCTTTTTTTCAGAAACGTTAGTTTGTCGTCACATTTTAAGATTTTTAATTTTTAATTTTTCCAGGCGACTCTGCTACTGTAGGTAACATCTGTAGGTCATATATTTAGCGGTTCAAACAAAATTATTAAAATTTAAATCAGTGTAAAATCTTTAAGATTAATTTCTTATCAACAATAGGCATAGCGACTATTAAATCGATACGCAGTATTGTTGTGTAAATGTAAATGTGAAATGTGATTTTCAAGTATTTTATCCGATGTGTGTGCGTATTTGGAAATATTTCCACTTCCTCATGATATTCTTATCTCTAGAATATGACATAATACTGATACAACGATATCGATAGGGAACATATTTGATTCTTGCTATCGTGTAGTGATTAAAATGTACAAGTAAGTATTATATGAATTTTCGAATATTAATAACCAATTTACGTATAAAACACTATTTTAATCACCCTTAAAAAAATATATCTACTCTAAGAATGCTAAGATTATTGTGTTATACAAAATTACTTTTGTGACCTTTGTGAACGAACCGCATAATATTTTTGAAAATATTCAATTTAATTAGTATCATTTTACGTTTTTAATCCAGATAATATTAACATAAAACTATAAAAGAAACTGTTTTTGTGAGCATTTTAAATCTCCTCCAATCTCTATTGAACATTAAAATTAACATTATTTGAATTTCAAACGATGGTAATTAAACTTTTTCATTTCGTATCTAAATTGGTATTACTTTTAGTATAAAAATGATAATTAGTATAAATCTAATGATTTCCATTTTTATATGAATGATTTTTTTACGCATTTTATATTATTCCACTTTCCCATTACAGTACTCTGTAATATATGTAAATTATTTTTTTTTCAGATAATTGATTTATCGCTTAGGTCTTTTACAAACAAAATTGTGTTTACAACTTTAGTTATTCGAATTCTAAAATGCGGAGAATATAAAAACTATTATTATTAGTAAAAACTACGATTTTATTTTAATTATAATGTTCATACTATGAAATAGATTTAAAAATTATAATACAATTGAACCGAATTTTATTTATTAAAAGAATATTCCCTTATACCATAAATATTTCAGATATTTTGATATCTTCAATTGTTTTAAAAATAAAAAAATATATTTTTTAACTTTTTCCCAAAAAATGTAATGAAATAAAAAAATTAAATAAATGTAGTTCATGTCTCTGTGAATCTAATAAAAAACAGATTTATGATATATTTATTATCTCAGGAGATATCGCAATAGGTAAATTCTCGAGAGACACGACTACTCTGTATATTATATCTAGTTTTAGCATTTAAATACAACATGTAAACGTTTATAATATGTAGAAACGTATTATTATAAAGAATTAATTTAACAGATAAAACCGTTTAAGCGACATTTGAAAATTTTATTTTTCGGGACGAACTACTTGTTGAATGAAAGTTTATTATTTTTAATATTCGAATAGCATTTATAAGTCATACAAACTTATCTAATAAGTATTATTATATATTTTTGATTTTTAAATGTAGTTAGAGTAAAATAATTGTAAATTTGTATATTACAACCACACAATACATATTATATGTGTACAAAATGTCAACATCGGGGCAATAATAACCATAATGCTGACCTCAACTACAATACATGGACTGTATTTTAGCGTGAGTATACATCATTATGTTTTGTATAACCATTGTATGTTATAATAATATGCCTTCGAAGAAACATTTTGTTACAAAGTAATTAAAATTTAGTTGCTGAAAATGAATGCAAAAGTTGTTGAAAAAAAGTATTATTCGGCCATAGTGTAGTTAAATTTTTTAAATGTTTGGAAAATGTTAATATTATTAAATACAATACAGGTAATCCAGGCACTCGGTTATTATATAGTCGCATAATACAGCATTTACTCAAACAATTCATTGTCAGGAAATAAATTATATATTATTCCATTTAATGTTTATAGACGAGTGAAATTAAAACAGCCGTAATGTGCATAGGTCCCACGAAACTGTAAGGTAAATACTTTTCAGGGAAAATTACTGAATAGAGGTAGGTACTTAATATAATATGGTATTATTTTTTCGCAAGAATACACGTGCAAAGTAGAAAGTTGTGTCTTTATTATTAAATATTTTGTAATCAAAAGACAAGATTCTCATCTTGCGTATAGGTATTTGTTGGTAAATATATAATGTAGGTGATAAAATATAATATTCCATAGGAATCAGGAACTGGTGACGAAAATGTTTTATACTATACACTATTCATAATATTAATAACGATTTAAAATAAATGTCGGTAAAGTAGACAACGCTATGCGATTCCGTATCCACACACACACACACACACACACACAGGTTAGGCTAGGCGAAACTCTATATTTTCACCTCAAACGAGACCACTGTTTAAATTTATTTTGATTGAGTCGTATCTTTAGTCTATAACCAGCTTTTAGATATGCAGTAAGAAAATATATTTATTGAAAAAACATCATGCCTTGTTTCATCGACTCGCTTACTGTAATAGGTATACAAGCCGTAATGGGATACTCCAATAATATAACATTTAATCGATGCAATTTATTATTATTTATAGTTAATCGCTGAGCTTCAATAATATTTACTACAGCAGCTATCTAATAAAAAGAAACCTTTTCATACAATTATTTTTTACAAATTTTAATTTTCTTACATTTATAGATTAATTTTGTGTACTGTAAACATCTCTCATCGAAAAAAAAGCCAATCACAACTTACTATTCTCCGCGAAACTCGATCTGATTTGTGCACGCCATGGCTGAAGCAGCTTACGTCCCACTTTCTTGTATTTGCGGTAGTGTAGTTTGCACATGACTCGGTTGTTCACGGACTATGCTACTGATCGGAACATAAAAGTTATTATTTCCGTTTCAAGAAAAATACTGTTCTTGCTGTGTAAGCTAATACATTTTTTTTCATTATTATATACGATCTGTATACAATTTTTATGTTTAATAAGGATAATTCTTTGGTAATTGTTTAATTTGTACACGCGGTCTCTTGAAAAATTAAGTCACTCATTGTACTGAAACTTTCTTCAATGAATTGAATTGAATGAGTAGTTTCTCAATTATTAAAACGTCATACTAAGAATAATAATCCTTAAAAATTATTTTGCAAAAGTGTAAGACAGATGTAATGTTGGATTTAGTATTAATTATATTTGAATTAGTTATAGATATTATTTAGTTATTAGATTATTACCTATTATGATGGGTAATAGGAACTCAAAATTCGGTAATATTTAGATTTTTCCACCCACATATGTTTTTTTCACAGACTATAAGCCTTTCAGCCATTGTATAAGTTTACATCCAGCCACATAATCTTAAGTTTACTGAGAAAACTGGAAAGTAATATACCTACTTATTATTTCAATAGTTTTCGTTTTAGTTCTAAATATCGTGCAAAATAATATACTTAATGATAATGTTTTTTTAAATTTTAAATCATGCTGTGCATTATACTTTGTAGTATATTCAAATATATTAAATATTAATTTTACAATGTTGAAAACTTTTTAGAAATAACAACCCGGCGGATAAAACACTTTAATAATATTTCCATACATTTTTCATAGCTAAATTCCAACTATTTGTAAACGTCTTTTGAAACGTGATTTTTCTCTGAGGGTCATAATAATAGTTTGCAACTTATCGATTTTTTTTTACCGAACACGATTCATTCAGATTCTAGTTTATATTCACATCATAATTTATTTTTAAGTTTAGTATTATAAAAAAATCTTGTATAGTCCTTTTAAAACAAGAACTAAAATGTAGAATTACATTACTAAAAAAATATTTGCTTTGGTTATTGGAATTTGTTTCTTTTACAAATAATTATAACACAATGAATACAAAATATAAACTGTTTGAAGGTTATTTTTTTTTACTTTTTAAATATATATACATATATATTAAATATTAATAATTTGTATTTATAATTTATATTTATAATATTTTTGTTTTTGTTTTACGTAAAATACATTTTTTTCTATTGAAACACTCACACATTTCTGATGTAAATACTATTAATTTCCTCAACTTGATGACTCGACGATAGTTATATTTATTGTTATAATTAATGTATAATTAATGAAAGATAATAAAATAAATTTAAAAAAAAATTAGAAATTATATAAATATATTTTACTGCGCCATTTATTTTATTTCATCCTAAGCAACGTATATGTATATTGAATTCAAATGTATAAGAAGTGTGTCTTAAAAAATATTTCATCTGTTGGTATTTAATTTTTCGAAACAAACTGAAAATTTTATTTTTTAAATGTACACGGCAATACACACATGGGTTCGTGGATAATGACGGTAACTAAAAAATAAATAAACCAAGCAATTTATGGAGACTGTTTCAGTCAAACTATATAGTATCTACTACCAATTTGCGGTTCAGTAAATTTTTAATTTCAGATAATTACTATCCCGAAAATGAGGTTAATATTATAATGGACGTCCAAAATCATAGATTGTATTCTGCAGATATAAGCTAGAGAATCAGAGAACTTTTTTACTTCACCTCCCCCCCCTCCTCTAATAAAATAACAAAATAATAATTTATAAAAAAAGAAATTAAAAATTCGAAATGACATAATTTATGACAGTGAGGACTTTAATGACTGAAAAAATATATGAACAAAATATAAATCCCTTTGGATAATTTCGTATTGATTGATAATATGACTTGTTTTTTATCACTACATTATTCACTATATCTACTTATTAACTTAACAACACAATAACACATAACACATAAGTAGATTATTAAATTATCATAAATATAACTCACAGATTAGAACCACAATATACCTACTGCAACATAATTTATATTTTTTAATCTTCTTTTTCATCAGATTTTTCTATAATTTTTTATTTCCCTATTCCAATTTTTTTTTTAATGAAACATTTATCATATAAAATGGTTTTTTTTAGTTCGTTGTATTTTTTTAATCTCCTTGACATTTTCATTACTTGTAGCATATTATCATCACGACAGTAAAAATTCATAACTAAAAATTGAAAAAAAATTATAACACAATATTTTTTATTATAACTGTCGGTATAATAAAATATTAAGTATGCAATAATAGTATAATACTATGCAACAAATTTTGGAATAATATGGTTTGACCATTACAGTTAAAAATGAATAGTCTTGTACTGTCATGCGATAAGAAATCAAGACTAATAGAAAAATGTGAGAGTAAATTTCATTATTCAAAGGATATAATATAATATTGTAATACTTACGCTCATTGCATAAAATAATAATGTAACAATGTAGTATACAATTATTTACGAATGATAGTGTATGTGTGCAAGTGCAGTATTAGAACGTGTGGATTATATAATAATAGCGTTGGCGTAATAATTCTGAATTGGAAAATAGTTAAGTTTTCAACTGGTAGAAAAGTACTTATTTACCAGTGCACCTCAAAACCCGTATATATATATATATATATATATATGACATTTCACTCGTTATGGGTATTATATGCAGCAGCAAGATAAGCCTGTTTAATCCGATCAGATAGAAGTACAAAATAATTCTCATATTTTAACACTGGAAAGATACGTAGGTGTCGTTGACCCTTATGTCATTTGTATTATTATCGTGCTCACTAAAATAATTAATATCGATCGGGCTACATTGATATCATATTTTTTTCATACACTCACAAACATCGCCTTTTATCAATATAGATTGTGTATAACCGGGCTGCGAGTTTAATGCATTAAGAAAACTGTAAAATATAATAATAATATATACACGCAAATGTGCGTACCTTTGCATACAAATATACTGTAATACCACAAAAAAAAAAAACTAAAAAATATTCTGTTTAAAATTCTAAAAATGTGAAATAAGTTTGGTTAATGTTTCACATACAATAAGAATTCAATAATAAATAAAACAATAAAGTCTTTTTTGGCATAACGTTTGGTGATTTCCATTGTGCACACAGTTTTAACAATTGTACTATAATATAATATTTTGAGTAAGCATTTGTCTGTGTATAAAAATGTAACAATCAAATGCAGTAAGTGCTCTCTTAGATACTATATAGTTTTTATTGGAAATTATATTTAGTGACTGCTATGAGCCCTATGATATTTACAACGAGGTATAACAAACATTTTTTTATTGAAATAAGAATAGAACCACATTGGTATCGAAATTAACTTTAAAAACGGAAAAACACAGTACGAGGGTAACTAATAATATTATTGCCATCTGAATGATCTGCAAATTATCTAAAAACATCCAAAAGTATTATAAATTATTTATTAATGAAAAGTTAAATATGCAAAAAAAAGTTTTTGTATAAGCACTGTGTTATATAGTAAGTGTATCATTTCTGTACACTCAAGTTCAAAAAAGTAAGAAAGAAAAGAAATTAAAAATACGTATTTTAAATAAATAAATAAGTAAGTTTGGACATTTTTGTATCTCGTTGGAACGAAATCATGAGTTTTTAATTACAGGTGTATTTTAGTAGTCATCAGACACAGAACTTCGCACCAAAGTGTTAAACTAACGCGACAGGTAGTGGTAAGGAAAAAAACAAAAAATACACACTAAATAGATGTATATCGTTACAGTGGTTTGAATAGAAAGAGTTTCAATATTATATGATTCGCGTTTTGTTTTTCTAAATTTCGGTTAGGTTAGGTTACTGTAATTTTGACGCCACCGAATGCGATTTCAGAATCTTCGCATCACAATATGTATTATAATTTACCTATTGAAAAGATTACTGTGAAACAATCGAGTGAAGTGAGTGTAACTTAATGCATCTATGAAATTAACTGTATAATAATATTGTATGTTACGTAATTTTGTACTGGCAAGTGCGAAGATGGCTGTGCAAATCTGTGGAAACGACGACGAGTGCCCGCCCTCTCATTATTGTAATATTATTATGTATACCTGCCACGACGGTACTTAGTGATTTTTAATTGAATTCCAAAAACGTTGAGCATAATATGATGTCGACGTTACCTGTATAATAATATATTGTTATAATTTTTGTAATACTCAAGCATATGCTATTGTGTATTTTTAATGCTGTTTAAATATAGTTAAAATAAATCTTGTTTGAAATAGATTTTAAAGTCAAACCTAATTTAATAATCATAAGTATCAACAAAAAAAAAAAATATATATAATATATACTATGATAAAATAATATATTCATATACCACAAAATATTAACATAAGCAATTTCGCCTCACAAAAAGAAAATGTTGAATTACGATAAAAAAAGATAAAAACAAAAAAAAACATTTGAAGGGCATATTATTATTATTTTATGTTTTTTAATCTTTCTGGTTTTAAGATAAAAAAAAACTGAAAGATTCATAAAATTAAGTATGAAAAATAAGCCATTAAAAAATTTGTAAATTGCTAAAAACGCATAAACGATTAAAATGTTGTTAGAAATGTTATCACGCAATATAAAAATACGAAATAAAAAATAAACCGTCGGTATCATTTTGTGGTGTACGTTTCTATATTATAGGACTATTATGTTCTGAAGAAATTTAAACTCAATATTCAAAAACCTTGGACTTGGCGAAAATGTAACTATTAGTTTGGTAATAATTTTGTGGAAAACCATAGGAACTGGGCTATAAATTCTGAAAATCACTTCTCCAACAAATTCCAACAAATCCTAGTAGGATTTTATGCAAGGTTTTCCGAAAGTTTTCATTACTTATCATAATATATATTACAATATGCTAACTCCAGGCAAGGGACTTACCTTAAAGTTTCATATTATGTGTTCGGTTTTGCAATCCATATTGATAAAGCAACATTCGGGGCAACTATTCTCTCACGCAAAAATTGGTGTATTTGGGCGTCACTCGAGATTCACGGAGATAAAAAAAACTTAAAACCCTTAATAATATTATTTTAAGACCAGTTCGTTTTGAAATCTGCCGATACGAAACGTTTAGCTTGGATCGGTATGGTTCATATTAATATTGTCAAGTATAGAGCACTGCATGGGACACTTAGTGCGAATACATTAATAGACCTAAATTCATTTTACATAATACATGACATATGCCATTTTCGATTGATTTACCGTTAACATTGTTTGACGGACTTAATCTGTTTGTGAAAAACGTTAAAAACCATTTTATTTTTACAAGTGGGGTACTCGAAATTGACGGTACGTATAAGTATTTCAAGTTGACGGTGAGTATTTGTAATAAACATTTGCAGTATGTCGTAAGTATAATAGATATTTGCAAATCGACAGAGTATACGACGAGCGAGGGATTAGACGATTTTTCAATATTTTAACGACTCTCTCCAATTGGAACCGTTTCGATAGTTTTCATCATATTACTGCGTAATGTACGCGTCGCGTGTAAATGCATTTAGCGAAGTAGCTAAGTATTATACTTGTCGAGTGGTCGTCGCCGAGAATCGATGGTATCGTCCGAATTGCAAACTACGCCTGCAAAGGCCGTCGTCGCAGGCAAGTCAAGTCGTATTTCACAAACTGCTAAAAACGAGTGTTCGCACTATATCGGTTCACGGCTGCGGTTAGATAGGTACCCGCGGTTACGATAATATTGTTTATCCGAAATCCCAAGATTCGCGTCGACTCCAATAGATAAAAAATATTCGCGCACGCAGATACACCACCCACATTAACCTATGCACCCATGTGGCAGTGCATATATTATGGCATATGGTATACCTAACGCATTACGTTCCCTATACCTGCTTTAGACAAATTATTATTGAACAAAAATCTCGATTTTTTATACTTTAAAACTGTTGTTTTTACTATAAAATCAATATCTATTGAATTAGTTTTGAAATATAGGTACACACGCGGGTAGCTGCGAATTAAATTTTTTGCAATATTTTCAAACGCATAAAACAGAATATTACGACGTACTCCGACCCTTCGCATGGTCTCACAACGCTTTTTTGCACAGGTAGCAGCTGTAGGTGGGTTCGGCACACGTGCACAATTTTCACACCAATCTTGACTGCGTTTTTAATTGCAAATTCCCATAGTTGTACTAACCTAACCTAACCTCGGAGAGAAACATTATTTTTAGGTGTAGGCACTCATATTTATTATTATTAAGCACTAATTAGTACTAATCTCGCAGAAATTTATCTTCTCAGACATACCGGTACCTGTAATTATAGAGATGTACCATTCATACCATATTATATCATTATGATTTATCGAAGTATTAACGACCGGTTCGACTATTCTACGACGATAATATGCGTTTCATCGATAAAAATATTTCGGCACATCAACCGACGGATCGACGAATGTGTCGACATTAAACAGTGCGTTTCGACATCAGATAATCATGATTATAATATTATTATGTATAGTTTCCGCGGGTACATATATCGATGATTTTGAAAACATTCTCCGCTATGACTACGATGCGTGCCGTGTCATGTGTCATCATGTATCACCGTGGCACAGTATAACACGCCGAGACGTACGTTACAATATTTTTCTCAAAATAACCATACTTTAATGGATAATCATCGATACGCAGGTACACCGCGGTGCAAGCGAAAGTATAATTTTGTGTGTTGGAATTAAAAAAAAAAAAAATTAAATATATTTCACACACAATACTGAATTTCGAACGAATCAATTGGTCAGTAAATACTTTGGTCGATACAACGAGAGTATTGTAAACCAACGTGTGTTACAAACTTTAACATACACCCACGCCGTACTCACGATACTCTGAATGGAGTTGTATTCACACATTATATTACGATAAACCTTTGGACATTATATTATGATATTATTTTGTTTATAATAATAAAAAAACGCAAAAAAATACCCACTCTACTACCGTCGCTGACCTTAATAGTGTTAAACAACTATTTGGTTTTGCACTCGTTCTTGTTGCAGCGTTGTATTATTTACTTACAGCCACAAATGCCGGCAGAGACGTCTGGGAAGTACGGGAAGTTTCAGGGAGTAGAAATAAGTATGACATGGGACCTGCGACTACAGGAATAACTGTAAGTAATACGTTATTCTCTATCCGACAATGAGTCGAAAAACTGTTATTACTATAATAATTGTCATTCTTCTATGAGTATACTTTTGGTTAGGTCAGGTTGGGTTATTTGGTAGTTTTTAAGTTACAACAAAAATATTGCAATAAATCAAGGCAGTGAGAAAAAATATATTTACGCGTGTCCAATAATACTATACCTAAGTGCAGACGGTACAGTTGTATCCTACAACATTACAGCTTAATACTATTTTTTTTGGGCGTTGAAACTGAAACTACTAGACTGACCAAAAATTCAACAAAAGATAATATACATATTTGGAAATAATTCAGGATAACAATTTTAATTTTCTTCATGATTTCTGATTATTTTTTTAAATCTATTTTCGTTTCCACAGCTTAAGATTCATGAAAATAACATACATATTATATTACATATAGTAAGTGAGAGGATACGTGTATAAAATACTTATTATTTATACACTAATACAATTTTCGGCAAATAATAAATTATGTAAGGAAAAAATAATTGTCTAATAATATATTACAAAGGATAAAGTTTAGAACAGATATCGAAGAACATTACCATACTATGAGTATGATAATATATTGTCCATGTCGAATAATAATAATAATCTTGTGTTTTCAATCGTATTAGGTATTAAATGCACATTCACTATTACACGTAGTTTATGTATATCCTTAGTACATAGTACATAATACATAAAATGACAATAAATCAGAACAATAAATTTATTGTTCTATGTAAAATAGAGATAAGTAACGTTTTAATTTATAATCGAGGTCGCCACACTACCACCCACATAAGAGTATGATTAAGGAAGAGTACCTAAATAGTTGAACATTTTAAAGTTGGCCGGGGGCGGACAATATCATATAGTTATAATATTATTATATGAAACGGGTAATGTTCAGTGAACAATTTGTATTATTCTAAACTTGACAATAGCCGAAATTGAAGATTAAACACGTCAGTGGTTGTACACTTACAAATCTATTCGTTTCACAAGGTTTTATGTTATTTTTTTTTTTTTACTACTTCCATCTTTAAAGTGTTGGTGTTAATGGTATTTACCTGTTTGTATATTTTTATGAGAAATTAAACACATAGATTTGAATAGAATAAATAGTATCTAGAACCGATTGTTTCATAGAATGGTATTAATTGTTCGTGCGAGAAAAGAACTGGTAAATATATTTTATTGCAACTTAGCAAACAAATAGTAGGTAAGAAAAAATGTGGCTGATATTATTGTGAGCATGAAAAAGTAAGTGAGTCGGTAACGAGATACAATTATTATTTATTATCTATTAAACTCTATTTGAAATTGAAAAAGTTTTCTGAAAAGTAAATATTTAAGACATAAATTATTGTACGGAATATTTTTTGTAAACTTATAATAAGAAGCACAACTTGTCTGTGTTTTAAAAACGGTTTGAAGTAGGTTCATAACTATTGTTATAACTTATAACTGCAGTTCGAGAACATTTTTTTTGAAAATATTACCTACCGGCTACCGTTTCAGTTATGTTTAACACATTTTTGAAACGAAAATTGAGCCTTGCTCATAATCCGAAACATGTTGTCTTCGGTAGAATGATATTGAATAGTTATCCAATTGATAGTCTATTATTTATAACATTACATAACAATTTCAAATTTAGATAATACTCATTGTTTCATACAATATGACACACGTCTATTATAGTATTATTATGATTTACCTGCATAAACGTGAAAACACTCTTTAGGTAATTACGTGGCAGTGGGTGCCTGCGCCTATTATTCATATTATATAATATAATTTCCCAACTAATTATAATAATTGGTAAAAAACCTAACGCGAAAAGTTTTGAAATATGTCAATCATGGCAATATTTTATTTAATTATTATAACAGCCCATAATGATTTTTACATGACTGTGCATGCGAGAGCAACGATCAATAATAATTATAACGACAAACAATATTAATAACTAACTCAAAACGCCAGAACAGTGTCTAAAAAAAAAAATAATAGTCAACACTGAATAATAAAAAAAATATATCACTAAATCATAAAATGTTTCCCATAAAATAATATTGACGAAAACAGATTATTGGTGCATCCGGCTTCCGATATCGATCACTCGTGTATAGGTCGAATGTGACAGAATGAGCGGATATTTGCGTGCATTTCGATGACTGTAGAAGGAACTTTTGTGCACTTCACGATTTAAGTTAACGTCATAAATTTCGTTTGACAGAAGGATCGCGACCAATAATCTATTAAAGATGTGGGATAGTGCTGGTGGTATTTTCGGTATACAAAATTACTCAAAACCCATAATATTGTATACTGGTACCTATGCCTAAAAATAAATTTAAAAATTCAATGGATTCAAAATATTGCACTTGTACCTAGGTATACCTTATAAGGTCACCGAAATACCGAATGATCGAAAACATCAATGCTAACAAAATAAATAAACGTTACATGATTGAAATAGTTATTCGTTTTGAATTTTGATTTACGGTGCTCGAATAAAAAACTAAAAAAAAATCAATAATCAACGCAAAACGAAAATACTGATAAAAATATACAATTTCGAAGTATGGTAACCGAGTCATGCCGGTATACTGGTATCGATTCACCAACTATATACTATGTAGTATTGAAAATTGATCCATCAATATCACCAGCACTGAGCTAAGGTAGTATATCACATGCATCGAAGTGCAACGATTTATGCAGATGTACGATTAATTTGATTTTATTGTTTATAAAATATCAATAGGTATTATAATATAGCCATTGGGTGACTAGGTCATAATGGCCTAACATTATAATTATATTATTATTTAGGCTCGCCGATACATCCAATAACCATATTAATGTACTTAATTATTAAAAAAGAAAAGGTTTCACTGACTTCATTTACTTTTTAATGTAAAACATAATTTACGTCGTTAATAATATTATTACCGTTGAGTTTAGTTTTTACAAACTTTCATGACAACTAAATGTTTTATTATTATTATACTTATTACTTGTGCACCATAGTGAAATTGCGATTTGATAGAATTAATTTTTTTCTGCAACTGTTTATCTCGTCTCATTTTTTATATATTTTAAGATTACTTTTATTATACTAATATCGTTTTTATATTAAATTGTTCTTTGATCGAGAATTAATTTAATTTAAAACCAAGCAAAAAAATGTCTATATTTTATGGAAAACCTTAAGCTAACCTTCATAAATTTTTACTTAAGCTAACTGAAATGATCATATATTTTGGGTTAATACTATTTATTTCACATGTATTTTGTAATTAATTAAATTTATGTTTGATGTATAGTCAAATATTTGTATTGATTGTTTTATAATAATGTATTATTACAATTACCTATTATTTTGAAGTATGTAACTAGTTATCTCATATAGTGATTCCAAAAATGTATGCACAGTTATAATTTAAATGTAATTATATGAAAACTTTAACAAATATTAATATCAATATTATAATATGCAGAATAATGTTTGTGAAGTTAAAGTATACCAATTGAAAAATTATAACCAGCTTTAAATTATTATAATATGAACTTATTGCAGACGCTTAACAAATATTTACGTGGACTACTTAAAATGATAAATTAATCAATTTATCTTTGTGATTTTAATTAAATGATGTATGCAAAACATATTTTTAGATCTGATATTTTTGAAAGTCTTGTAATATTCCTACCAACACAACCCGCAAGTACACCTACAGCAATAGTTACTGTGTTTGGATAAGACTATAGTTAAATATCATTAGGATTTTATCAAAAATTCTACAGAGATTCCCATATGGAAATTAGCGGTTGAACAAAATAAGTAATTTTTTTCGATAGGGTAAACGTTTTTGGCAATCACGTGAGTTAATTAGTTTGATTAATTATCCACGAGATTTCAGAACAATATTTTAATGGAGGTGTATAGGTGCATTTTACAGATTCACAATAAATCATTTACGTTAAACACCTATCAACTACAGGATGATGCTTTGATGAACACTTACGCCTTCTTTTCTCGGTCAACAGTTTCAAATAACCCGAACAGCCGACGACAATCACACGTTTTAAGTATTTTCAGGCGAGTGTACCGGACGTGTACTGAACATTATCCGGATGTGGTGACACGTGGTTTTATGATATTTATGGGATCATCTGCAGTTGTGTACAAAACGTCTTCGTAGTGAAATCAAACGAAAAATGCCATTTAATATTGCATTAAACCTCCGGGAGAACGATTTAGATTTTCAAGCTCACCGCTAGCCTAAGGCTATTCACCAATTACGCGTAATAATCCGAAATCTCCACTCAACTACATCAAACGAGGCGATTATTGCTGGTCTCTCGAATCTAGGACATCGGGTTTTCGACGTGCATGACTTCGAGCGTTTTTCTAATAAATTACAGCTGAGAATTTATTTTGCCGATTTAAAAACAAACCAACAAACAAATCGGATGTGTTCGAGATTAAAATGTATAGTGCACACAGGAGCACTTTTAGTTGAACAAGTATATCCACGCAAAAGTCCACCCACCAAATGCCACAACAATACATATAATCGGCCCTGCAGACGAGGACATCAAAATTACTGCTAACGCTCCTCGTCCTTCGTCTTGAATATTAGGAGTGGAAAAGACAGGAGGAGACCATATTTCAGATTCCTTCGCAAATCAAAGAGATTCTTGAGTCAGATTTGCACTATACGTAATGGCAATCACAATACCAGCCATAAAGGTTGCTCAGAGTACAAACAACTCAAATATTTTTATAAGTCTCCGGTGAAATCCTGCTAACCGCTTATCCCTATAAATAAAGTAAATATTTCAAAGGCCACTATCATCACTCCTTGTTATCCGTCCTATATTCATGTTACTTCCTCGCCAAACAAAGAGTCTCGGACATTATTCAAATACCTATCGGGACATTAGGTACTAGTAACTAGTTTTTTTTGTTTAAGGCTTCACTTGTATTGTATTGAGTCCATTTTTTCTTTTCTCACAACACTGATAAATAAATTTAGCTCTCCATGATTATTTTCATTATATCTATGGTTGTCTTTGCACAGTTTGTCTTTGTCATTATGATATAATTGGATTTATCGGCATTAGTAATTTTTAATGCCTACCTATTATATATAATGTTATAATATTATAGTTTTACCTTTTGATCTGATTAACTATACCCTTATTTCTTAACTAGTTTACTTTTATCTTACTTGAGAATAATTGTATCATACTATGAAATATACACGAATGTGATATAATACATCATATTACATATTTTATAATACACTAAATGAACATTTAAAAATAGTTAAAACTCATTACTTGTCGATTTATAAGGTAACATCACGTTGTTCATAATCACATTGATGTAGCTATATTGCCTACACGTTTCGCCGTATAACACTTAATAGGTGTTTATATTGTTTATAATAATATTGAAAACTAGGATAAAAGTATAAGACTAATAATTTATTAAAATAATTAAACTATATAATACAACTGATTAATATACTACTTATGTCTCGAATTGATAAGACTGGTAAACTTGCGTCTGATAAATTTGATCGTAATTTTGACCTTTAATTACTATCATATAATGCATCCGAGTTGCTCCTGGAATTAATTTTTTGTTCCTAATATTATAAATAACAACAAAACTGGGAATTAATGATTTTATGCGCTAATATTTAACAAGTTTTTTATCATTCTAATTAGTTTTTATTTTAATAATTAATTACAATCTGCATAAACCACTTTCTTCAGGGAAAAAATAATCAAACATACAATACTGCGGTATAACCGTGTATCTCTGGAGTGTACTTCAGTTTACGGATACATCGACAACGGTGTACCTCACTTTGTGAACTAATTTGACAGATATGAGCAATTCCACCTGTGATGATATAGTGCTTGGTATATTTTCAATGTGGTCTACACTACTTTCTAGACTGGCCTGATATCTTTGAAACTTTCATCAAAATCGGTTAAATAATTTCGAGTCTTACTTAATAAGTTACAAACATAAGTACAATGCCTTTTGTTTAAGATATTTTTTAATAAAAAACAATAAATTAAATATTTTTATTTTATTTTATTAACGCAAAGCATGGATATTCAAATAGATTATATCATTAAAAAAAAAAAAAAATTATTTATGTGAACAACGGAAACTCTATATAATCTATAAACAAAAACATATTCGATTTTCAAAACGATTCTAAAACGAAATTCATATGTGTGCCACTCTATAGGGGTTATCTATAGGAACTAAAAACATCCTCCTAGTCTCAAAATGATTATAATTAAAATAGGAATTCTTATTTCCGAGATAAGCGCTTTATTAAAACGTACAAACACTACAAGCTCAACAGATTCATAATATTACAGTACATATTTTAATTTTTATATACTGATATAGATAGTAAATCCAAGGAAAAGATTAATAGAAATAATATTGGAACAAAAACTAAATTAAAATCTTTAATGAAAATCATTTTCACAAATTATGTTTATAATTAATATATATTTTGATTTCGTATACCTCTATTATATAATAACAAAACAAATAATAATAAATCAATAGGTATTAATAATTAAATAAAGTAGTAAATGAAATTTTCAAAAAATGGCTTCTTTTTGGCCATTGCTCATTACAACTATTGTGTTTTGTTTCGGTACTGTGATTTTTGTGGAACTGTTATAGTGCTATGAACGAATGTGACGTATAAGTCGTGTGCTAATTTGGTTGGGTTGTTAACGGTTCATATAAGCTGCCACCACAGTAATAACATAACAAGTTTTTTTTCTGGACGTAAGTAACTCATTTTCAAGACACACGATAGCGGTGACCTGTGTCTGAGTCGCTAGGACGCATCTTACCTGCCCTGATTTCATATTAAAAAAACATCCACGAGGATTTCGTCCTGTTTCGATCAGCCCTAGACAAAATAATAGAGTGTATTATTATTAAGTGATAAGACATAACTATGTATGGACCGTTTGTTAAGTCACATTTTCTGCGAAATACGCCGACGACTCATGAAAATCTTTTTTTGTACCAACATTTTATCCCGATGCGTGCCACACAATATAGTTATTTATTAGCTGATCAACACGAACTGCAACTTTCAACGGTGTTCATTGTAAAATATGTTTTTGTTTGGCGTTCTAAAGCACAACGCACATCCGTCGTATAATGTGTATTAATAGTGACTAACAGTGACTAACAGTGTGAAAACCTATTATTGCGCGATGTTAAACGTACACCTATAGTAAATCTTGTAACCAAATGATATCCGATAAAAAAATGTTAAATCTATGTACCAGACATTAGTTTAGTTGATGAATGCCAATAGAATTGTAATACAGAAAAAAAAAATGTAATTATGAATAAACCTCGGACTGAATTTAGAATATTATAATATTATAATATATACCGAACAACCCTGCTGTAATAATAAATTAGTATCAGACAATTATAACGAGGAAAATAAAAAAATGTCCTTCTCGATATCTCTCTTGAACTAATTTGTCTGTTATAATAATATGAGAAGCGATGTCCATTTCATACAACAATGTAATAAATTACCGTATCGTATCACGGACAAAAAACTAAACAAAATGGAATGTCTTAATGACGTGTTGGCTGATGTAAAATTGCGACATTCGGAACGATAGAGACGATGGCTAATAATAGTATAACGTTTGATCCGCGCAAAATCGATACTGGCCTGTGATATTTTCCACAGAACTGGCAAACGCAAAACCGTCTCGACAGATGACTTTTAAATAACAGAATAACAAAACAAAACAAAAAAACACGATACCTACGACTCTACAAAGGAGTCGTGTGAAGTTTTTTAAGATATAAATTATTATGATGTTACAATAATAATTACTGATATTAATTATTTTTGCTTTGTTGTTGTGATTTATTACGTAGTACTTGCCTATTATAATATATTACTATGTTCAATGCTCGTTTGTTAAATGTTTATTGTAGTATGATATTATAATTGTTAAACCTATCGTCGGAAAACGAGATATCAATCGTAACAAAAACGGCGTCTGTGTAACATGTATATATAATATAAGTACAATAACGCAATATATTACATTTTATCATCACGTCTCGCGGCGATAAATTATGGGAATTTTAAAATTATCGCCGTCAAACGGCGACGGAACAAACTGCAACGACCCGGCCGTACAATGTTGTATGCCGTTAAAATAATAATACGATGCACACAATATACTATGAAGGGTGAGCGCGATTTACAATTTAAACGAACAGTCACCGAATTTACCAGTTGATTTATTTGTGCGTGTATCGCGATCATTAAACTGTTCATAGTTATTATCACGCTCCAAAACGAACGCGACGGTGTTTTCTGGGAACAGCCGTCACAGTGACTTTTTTCCTGGTTTGTCCTGCAAGCGATTCGTAAGCAAATCTGGAAGGAGTGAAAAAGTGTTTGTGGGAGGGAGAGAGAGAGAGAGAGAGAGAGAGAGAGACATTTTTATTTTTATTTTTTTTATTTCAGTAAACTGTTTCGGTGATTTGAAACGTTACTATACAATAATAATATGACACCAGTTGGTTCGCAAACTATTTCGGCAAGTGCCTATTATACTCTCTAGGTTCACTAGACCAAACCAGGTCTCTTCAGCATTTTTACGAACGATTAAGTTTTTCTCCGCACATCAAATAATTTTGTTGTTATAAATATTGTTGACTGAAAAAAAAAATGTTCTCCTCGGTCTGATTTTTATATTTAAACGTCTGTGTCTCTCATAAGCTTTTTGCGATATTCGGAGGGTACCTATAATACAAGTTTCTTCACGCGGTGAATACATTCTTTGATGAATATTATCAGCCACAAAGTGTTGAGGTATTTTATAATGTAGAATATAATTTTTCAGTAAAGCGTTTAATAATTTAGAAGGTCTTTCACAGAATATCAGTTGAATCTTTCATTTTTAGATTATTATTCGAATCTAATTAATTTAATAATACAAATAGCAAACGTACAAACATAACATGTGCGAACATAGCGTGTATCGACTTATGTCATTATTAGCGAAACGCATTACCATGCTATTTTTTAATACGATTATTGTTCGGAAAGCACAGGTTATACGTCCTACAGATATTATAATTACGACAAGTACCCTCATGGGTACATACACACCGAGTGTTGTACTATAGTTGCAGAGTACCTATTAGGGATAGAGACCCAATTAGCGAGAGTAAAAATCCGGGATCCACTCAGTGCGGCATTTTTTATTTTGTGACCCAATTATTAGGAGGTACCGAATAAAATTAGAGAGTTACGTAATATTGTTTTGTATTCGACGTTGCTCGCCAAGTGAAATAGCTGTTACTTCAGTATGCCAATGAAATTAAGCAGTTCTACTTATTATTATTATTGTAATTCGTTAAATATGATTAACTGAATATGCAACGGGGCACGACCTTTGACATCGAGATTATTGCGTTGACATCTCATCAAGACCCTATTGTAGTATAGTTGGTTAAAAAAAAAAATAAAGATGTCAAATACACACGTTACGTCATTGAAAACAAATATCAAATCTTTTGTCGTCCATGTCTGCGGTGTTATTTTTGTTTCGCAAAAGATCGCCAATCGGATTATTAAATACTAAAAAGTAAAAAGAGAGAAGATTTGATTCGTTCTTGATGTTGTTACTTGTACAGGTACACGAACATGGACTTACGATTATTCATCTATGAATTATTTCTTCCTACTTTGTCACGTGGCTTTAGAAATCCAATAACTCTAAATACTTCTTCCATGATAAGTTCCTCGAATTTTCGCAGGTATATGAAAATGTTACCAAGAAATGATGTACAACGGTTTTTTAAATACAACCGATGACTTAGGAAAGAAGAGCAAGAAGGTCTAAGTAAAGCACAAACCTGCCGCCAATCCCCGCCGTCGGGCAGTTTCGTGATGGCGAAACGAATAGGTACTTACAATAATACGAAAATACGAAATTTCTGTAGAAACCTTTCGAAATAAATTCGCAATGACTTGAATACCGTATTGTGCACAAATATATTTTTAAAAGCGTCGGTCATACTTTGAGTCTTAAGATACAATTAATATTTCGAGTTTGAAAGAACCACCTTGCACAGTGTTGTTGTACTTATATTATGTCGTCACCGTTTTGCGAAAGTTGCAAATGACACGCATAATGAATAAAAGAGTTTCACACCATTAAACGTCGTTGCGGTTTTCTGCACCCAAATTTACAATTTTCATGTGTAGCAGACAATAGTTTATTGTCAAAATATGTTTATTGTTTATGTAGCAAATTGTCATCAGACATCAACGACACACGAAATTCGATCTGCACGCTTTTCCCCGTTTACGACTACTGTACTGCTCACGGGATCTGCCGAAATACCATACATCGTCTGTTTTCAGCAAGTTATGACATCATATTTTCGATGCCACTTAAGCCCGGATTCCCATTTTACGCATTGAAAGTAAGTACATATTAGTTTTTCTTCCGGTTCGCGTTTGACGACCATTCTACGCCCAACTCGACATTATTGCAATTTACTTGTGTTTTTTTTTTTGTTCTAAAATGTTGACGTTTTTAAATATTCCCTATTTTACACTCCGTTATAATATTTCTTTTTCACACAGACACTAGTTTTACGAAAAACAGTACATGGAAGCACTCACATCATGTGTTACACGTATGTATGCATGCACCACGAGACGGCGAACACCGGGTAGGAAGTGTCTAAACGTGTTAAATAAGGTGGGTTACGGCCGATCAAGTATGATAAATAAGATTAAAATAATTATTGAATTAAAATACGCTCGTATTCTATCGACCTGCAACATATAAATATATACGATTTTCAGCTGAAATAATAGGGTTTTGGCTTTGGGTCAATGATATTTTATACTATATTATTCGGTCACGGATAATAAAATTAAAAACATACGCCATCATCGTAAAATTCGAACAAATAGTTACTGTACTCGTTTGAAATAGACCAATACTGTAGAGATTTCAAGATTTTAGAACAATAATTTTATGCGTATACGCTATAGTTACGACTTTGGCAGGATTAGTTGACTGTGAAGTGGAAAGGAAGAAACGCTAAAAAGCACCATGACATATTGTTTTTGTTTAAATCAGATGAATAATATTGTGAAAATGTGAACCGATGGATTCGTAGCAGATTTGTAGTAATTTTTTTATCACCTCTAACTGCGTGATATATATGTATGAACATTTTTAATTGAATTTCAAACCCGCTCGTGTTGTATGCGTAATAGTAATTATCGTTCGGCACGGAACGCCATCGACTGTGCGGTTTTCACGCAGGACGATAAAAAAAAAAATAAGCACAAAATCAATTAAAAATAAATATATACACCTACGTATTGCAATATGCCATATACAAAACGACTTCAAGTAAGCTCGTCCCGTATTTAGGTTTAAATTATGGATTTGTTCGGGTATTGGATTTTTGGTATATTGAAGTTGTGTTATAAAGTGTTTTTTCGACACTATTATATTGCGCGGCAATCAAATGGTGATTCGAAAATTATTTCCAAACGAGAAATTACACATTATTTGAAGTAGACCAGTCTATTTTAAAACGATTATCAAGCAGACGAATATTTTTATAGAAAAAATTGACGTTATCGTATCGAAATTCAAACAATTTTTTTCTGAATTAACCTAAAATTGTCTACTGTGTGATATGCATCTAATATAAGCCAATAAACTAAGTGCCTACGCCAGTATAGTTGACATCAAAATCCTACTGCATGTTTCCCTGTTTGGTATTGATCGGTCACTGATACATCGTCGTACCTGCGGAGATAGGCAACGTATTAATAGTTACCATGTACCACGTAAAAGTAATATTATAATAATATAATATAGCGTCAATATCGATTACCAATAAATAATTATTTTTCTTAAATAGTGCAAAATTTTTATCATTGGCCGGAGATCGAACCACGGACGTATATTATCTGTCGATTAAAAGCGACTAGTTTCGAGTACAACGGATTAAATAGCCATTTTTTCACAAAACTTATTGGACAAGAAATGTGAAAAAGAGACGTGGTTCCCAAATCTAACCCTCCAGCGGCACTCACACATCTTCTGCAATTAGCATCAGAGGTCTTATATGCTTTCGGAGAGCTTATTTAGTTTCAACACGCTCTACATCGACGACGCCATAGGTCGTACATAATATAGGTGTTTATCGAGTATTTAAAAACACGATTTGTTTGCTCGCATGACAACGACACGAAAAAATGAATTGAAAAAAAGTACGATTACCTGTGGTATGTGTCCATCAGAGATCATACAGTAAGCTCCCAATTGTCCGAGCGTAGCATGGCAACCACACGGATGAGTGAATCATGTGGTAAATCTCCGCGAAATACAATTTGCAGAAACAAAAATTCTATTATTAAATTATAAAAAAGTATATTGAGTATATTAAGTATTATTTAATAGTGTTTAAAGACAATAATTACTAAATACACTTATTTTTATTCAAACATTCATATAATTATCATTAAGGAGTTCCTTCTTTTCATTCAAGAAATTCTCAAACATTATTATTTATGGATTATTTTCCGTCTATAATTCGAAAATTATATTAGCTAATATTTATCTCAGCTTATTCTTATTATCTGTGTTCCTTTTTTATATAATATCAACTAGAATTCTGAAATCTTAATGCATAATCTAATATCAAAATATGTAGGTACTGCACTTGTACCATTGAGTCATTGATATGTACATAATAAAAAATAAAATACAATATAGTTACCGCGTGCATCAAACAGGGTACACTCCATAACTTAGTTACTCAGCACCATATGTAGTACTACACATGTATTGTTTCAATTATGTTTGCAGTAAGCAAATAGAATAACAGTTACTGTTATGGACAATAAATACCTATAACTTACAATTTTTAAATATTGTATTTTGCTTTCTCTGTGTACCCTGCAATTTTTGTGGACACACGATACCTATTTAACATTTATGTTAGAGAAGATGATGGAGGGTGTTCGGTGAAGGACCAGTCGACCTTAGTCGACGATGAAAATTTTGAACTGCCCTTAAGTGGATGGTATATAGGCAACTTAATGCGCTCCTTGATGCTCAGTGCATAGGCAACCTAATATACCCCTATTGGTTTCGTGCATAGGCAATTCTATATGCCCGTGACGAATCCTCGCGGCGTCGGCGACGGCGGCGGCAGGCAATATGAGGAATGAATGGACGGAGGTGGTACAACGGAGTCAAGGATGGTACAGTTTAATTATGGGGCCGGGGTCCCTGTGGTCTGATCGGTCTGGTGCAATGACCACCGGGCGCAATTATAATTCAGGCTGTACTTAAAATTATTTAAAAACTAC
>NW_019102946.1:0-1869 GCF_001856785.1 Myzus persicae | reverse complement strand
AATAAAATATTAACAAATATACAAATACACGGATTCGCAGACGCAAGTATCAAATGTTACGGAGCGTGTATTTTTTTACGTAGTACCAATGAACAAGGAGAACACACAGCCAAATTAATATGTGCAAAATCAAAAGTCGCTCCACTTAAAGTTATATCATTGCCAAAGTTAGAACTATGTGCAGCACTTTTATTGGCGCGTTTAGTGAGCCGTATTGTTCCGAAGTTAAAACTAAATATCGCGAAAAAATATTTTTGGTCTGATTCAAAAATAGTACTATCATGGATAGCGTCTCCATCGACAAAATGGAAGACATTCGTGGCACACCGTATCGGGGAGATACAGGATCTGTCCAACATAACAGATTGGGCATATGTGAAGTCATCGGAAAACCCGGCAGATATAATATCACGCGGGTGCGACGCAGAGCAAATATCAAGTATTAATTTGTGGTGGAGCGGGCCGGAATGGTTAAAAATCAATATCGAGGAGTGGCCGATAGCAGAAAAAACAAGCCAAGATGATAACATAGAAATGCTACCCGAAGCGAAGACAATACAAAATATAGCTCTTGTGGCGTCTGACGAATTTATATTATTCAAAAGATATTCGTCGTTAAATAAAATATTGCGTATTGCGGCGTATTGGTTACGCTTTAGAGATTTTTTAGTGAAAAAATCTAGTGCCTCAGTCGGACCACTGAGAGCAGAAGACTTAGAACGTGTAAATATTGGTCTAATTAAAAATGTACAAAATAATTTTTTTAAATTGGAAATAGAAAATTTAAAAAATAAAAAATCGATACCAAAAAGTAAAATAATTTCATTGCGACCGTTTATAGACGATAAAGATATATTGAGAGTTGGAGGTCGATTAAAAAATGCAAGTACAATAGAGGCATTTCAACGACAACCTATTATTTTACCAGGTGACAGTATTTACACGAAATTGTTATTTCAGCGTGATCATATAAGGTGTATGCACGGAGGCCCATTGGCGATATTAGCCTTAGTGCGATTATACTATTGGCCGTTGAAAGCACGAAATATCGCTCGAGCGACGGTTCATAAATGTGTTACGTGTTTCAGGCAAAAACCGGTGTTCGTTGAACCCATAATGGGTGATTTACCTCGTGAACGTATAGAACCATCGCGTCCCTTTAATATCAGTGGTATTGATTTCGCGGGACCGTTGTTAATCAAAGACAGCCTAAAAAAGCGAGCATCGCTTACAAAAGGCTTCGTGTGCATTTTCGTGTGTTTTGCGACTAAAGCGGTTCACATAGAATTGGTAATTGACCTGAGCACAAAATCATTCTTAAATGCTTTAAATAGATTTTTTGATAGAAGAGGTAAAAGTGCGGTAATCTATTCAGATAACGCTACGAATTTTGTGGGCGCGAATCGATATTTAAAAGAAATTTATGATTTATTTAAATCTACGGAGCTTAATAATGAAATACAAAAACAAACGGCCAATGATGGTGTAGAATGGCGGTTCATTCCCCCGCGATCACCGCATTTTGGGGGTCTGTGGGAGGCCTCAGTGAATTCGATGAAAAATCTGATAGGTAGAGTGCTAAGCGAGTCGCATTTAACGTACGAAGAACTAAATACTATACTTACCCGGGTAGAAGCATGCCTTAATTCCCGCCCTTTAACCGAAATGTCATCCGATCCCTCCGACTTAACATATCTTACTCCTGCACATTTCCTAATTGGAGAATCTCTGATGGCCATACCGGAAAGGGATGAAAGTACAATCCCGACGAATCGATTAGACCGTTGGCGTCGTATTCGACAATACACGCAAATTTTGTGGAAACGATGGAGCAACGAATATTTAAATCAATTGCAAGTAAGAAAAAAA
>NW_019102945.1:0-1864 GCF_001856785.1 Myzus persicae | reverse complement strand
TTACATTAACGACATGATTTACAATATAATATGGTTATTTATACATTACTATATTCTACTAAATTCTTGCCTGTATTTTGCTTATCACACTAGTATTATTAAAAAGAAAGAAATTTACTACAATCAAAAAAGGCTAAAAAAATAGTTTTAACTTGTAGACAACGGTCAGGTATTATATATTTTCGTATACTTTTTCTGAAAACGTTAAATTGTGGTGTAGTTCAAATAAAATATGTCCACCCAGCAAAACTATTTTAAGACAATATATGACTGCAACATGCAGGTGGGTGGGTGTTGAAGACAAAAGTATTTGATCTCGGAAATTTTTTTTAACAGAAGTGCATAGTTGCATATGTAATTTAGATTTTATTCTAGTGACTTTAAAAAGTGGTATCTTAAATAACAACATTTCCAATGTCAATACAGACAATGTAAAAGTATGTGCACGATGTATACCATCTTCATCATATTAAATATTTCAATACATTATTTATATTTAAATAAAATGTAACACAATGTATTGGGTTCGCATACAAGGAGTTGGTATAGGCGATTTGTACAACATTTTCTAAAAATACAAACATAAACTTTTTCTGAATGTGCAAATTAAAAAAATTCAAAAGTATCCTAAAAGTAATCAACCTATGGTCTTATAATATTATTACAAATGACTATTGTGTAATTGTGAAATTGTATTTTAACAATACCTTGGAATTTTAGTTAATTAACTCTATCAAAATGTAATTACTTTATTTTCAAATTGAGATATCTATATTATATTGTTTTCTATACATTTAAAAAATACTAAATATGTTTAGAAAACGATAATTCATCACTGGAGCAACATTTAGAAAATTGGAATGCATTGGAAATCTACGACTTTAAATAATGTTGTTACTATTTATTCATTGATTTTTATGTACCTACTTATTTTTAAGGAGTTTAGAAATCGAAAAAAATATAATTTAATAATAAAAAATCTATATAGAAAATGATATCCCTGACATCTTCAAATCCTCGTTAAGAGCTCAACAAAGTTACAATTTTAAACAGCTCTAACAAAATTTTATTTTTGAATTCCTATCGCATGTTTTGTTGCATTCTAGGTTTGTTTAAGGTGTCTTAATATCATTATAAGGTTTAGCTATTTAGTTGTACATATACTATTCTAAGGTCTATGTTTTCAGATATGTTAATAAATATATACTCATACAGTTCTATGCAGGAAAATAATAAATGAAGATACACTACAGATAGGAAAAGTCCTTAACAAATTTTTTTTTTTCAAAATTTTCGTATTGAAATGTATTTTTTTCGATGGTTATTGTTAGGTACTTTTTGTTTACCATTATATCGATTCTGTAATCATAACTGTTAAGTGTATATATTGACCATATGATTCTGACATATTCTGGTAAATCACTTGTATAATTTTGAACATCAGATTAGCTTACCACACACCATATACTATAATATTTTACGACATAGTGGTCATATGATACTAATATTTGTAGTAAAAAAATTACTCTACTGACTCGTACTGTAGTTACAACAGATATAGTAACATCTTAATTAATTATGTGATTATTTATTCTGTTCAAATAATATTTCTAAGTCGAATACGTATGCTTTCGACAGCCACACGGTCTGTATGCTACATTTATATTTTTTCTTATAATAGTTTTGCTGGTATATAATATTATACTATATACAAACTCCATAAATTAATAATAGCTATCACACATTATATTTGTTAATACCCAGAGTAAGTCAAAATTAATATAGGTAAACATGCTAAATATGCTAAATTTGCTTGCAAAATGTTTAGTTAATTAAGACCGGTATGGTTATTACAAAATTAATA
>NW_019102944.1:0-1869 GCF_001856785.1 Myzus persicae | reverse complement strand
CAAATATGTCAGGGTATATTTAACTATTTAAGTAGTAGAACAATCTTAACATTAGCATGCTCACACCCTTTAAAAGCATTAATTGTATTAGAACGCACGGAAAAAAATGATTACTATATAATTGTAGTTGCAACATTTATAGTTAATACAACTATTTTGTAGTAAAGATTAATAAACGATTTTAGTAGATATGAATACAAAATTGTAGTTAAAATATTATAGTTACTAGTACTATAATTTAGTTAAATCTATTTCCATTAACTATTTATTTTAGTTAAAACTTGGTTTTATACAGAATAGTTAATTTTACTATAATTTATAGTAAGCATAACTGAAAAATATTGTTGTTTGTTTTATTTTTAAACGCGGTATACGTGATTCCCAATGTGTTGTTTTGTTATGCGTCAAATAGCGATCCATCCGATGCGGCGCTGCAGTCGTCATTGTCCATATTTTATGATCCTCTGTATTCGACATTCGTGTTATTTATATTATTTCTCACACACACCACAATTTATTTTGATTTTGGTCATTTTATACTTCTCATTTCAACATTTGACTACTTGACTGTTGAATGTTGTCAATGTTGATACTCATAACTCATTACAAACATTTTAACATTTACCTGCCAACTGTACTAGCTGGGGATTTTGGAAGTTTGGAGATTCTGTTCCTGAGGTAAGTCTAATTAATTTAGTTTTTAATTATTAGTTAGGTACCTGCTACCTATAAGTATGTAAATTAAAATACTGTCGATTTTAATATTTTTATTTTTTAATATTGCTGCAGTATAAAATAGTATAATATAGGTATACCTACCTATTATCAAGGCTGGACATTATAACGAGTTAAAAATTAAAATGAATTTAAAACGTTAAGTTGATATTAACTAATTTGAGTAACCAGTTACTTTTTTTTAATCTAACTTTTAACATATTTAACGTGGTAACTTAGTTAATTGTATACAGATTTATAAAAATTAGTTTAAATTTAAAATTGTATACAACCCATTAATTTATAACTTTGTTGGCTTGGGAACTATTAGATATCACAGAGGTTCTCTATGCCTCATCGGGTATATCAACTTAACTTAACGAGTTAAAAAAATCGTTAATTTACCCAGCCTTGCCAATTATAATATTCATATTGTAGCAATGTAGTTGGATAATTTCATACAAAACACTGATGTCCAAATTATTATAGGACTTACTGTAATAGTATACTTTTTGAATTATGGATTTATACACTCAAGATATAATGAAACAATGGGGTTTTTCAACTGAAATAATAACAATATTTAAAGGTAAAGAGAATAAACACTCAAAAATTGTCTATTCAAATCTGCAAACTAATTTTATACATTTTTTAGATCAAGAAATAGATCAAGTAGCACTATTGAATCTTACTGAGACTATGATAATAGAGTTGTTGCCTATAATTGGTCAACGATCTAAATTTTTAAAACATTTAGAAGATTTAAAAATACAAAAAGTAGGAAAAAAAATTTAACATTTCAAAACTTTTATCTTCATCATAGATAATATAGCATATGTGTATATCATTTTTTTATTGTTATACCTATAGAATGTTTCTGTTGATTCTAAAAAGAAACATGATATAATTGACTGGGATAATTTAGAAATAGAGTTAGCTCCGATGGATAGCTTTGAAGATGTTAATTCTACAGATAACATAGTATGTGATACAATACCTGACAATTGTAATACTGCAGTCCAAGAATTCAAAGATCATTGTGGTAACCCCCTCAGTATTTAAATCATTTTATTAATATAATTTATACATTATGCTATATAGTATTACCAATAGTATTATATTCAATACTTACTATATAGTATAGGTATTGGCATA
>NW_019102943.1:0-1870 GCF_001856785.1 Myzus persicae | reverse complement strand
TGAGAAAAATGAAAATTAATAGCAACGGTGACGATTGTTATGCGTACATGCGTCTGACGCACTTCATATCTATGTGCTGGGGGTTTCCAATCACTCGGAGGAAAACTAAAAGTGGCTACAAACATGACGGCGACACGGACGTGCAAGGTAACGCTGAAAGACTGCATGCTATAATACTCGTAATTAATAAAATATTTAACGTAAATTGTATTAAATATGTATAATGTTTCCTGCGGAAATGTCAGTAAATGGAGAGTGCAAACGGTAGATGCATTCTAATTATTGACAAAACATTGATTAAATTATCCTTAAAAGAGGATGTCAGCGCATTTTTGACATTTTATGTCTTTACTTTGGCACATTAAAATCAAAAACCGTCACGAAAAAGTGTCCACCAAAAAGTGTCCACGAAAAGCGTTACCTACTACATGCAAACAAAGTGGGCCGTGTAGGAAACTGGGATTCGTTTTATGTCTTAGCTTTTGGCACATAGAATCGAAAAACGTTACGTTGCTTAAAGCGTTACGAAACCGCAACGAAAAAAATTGACATGGAAACCATGAAAAATAATTTTTAATAATATACGAAAATAAAAAATGTATAAGTATAATATAAAATAATAATAAAATAAAATTGTAGCCCCTCCCCCCTCCATTGAAAAATCCTGGGTACTACACCGATTATATAATCATAATAATTTCAAAAATTAGAGTGAAATGACCATTTATATAGGTACAATTTAAAGGTAAGAATACTACCTAGGACAGTGGTTCCCAAACCGTGCAAGCACTTTCTAAGGGCACCGAGGTCTACGGTCTACGGTTATCAATGAGTATTGCTTTTTGTTCTGTCTTTCATATTATTCACAGTAGGGTACCGTGGCTAAATCGGGTCCAAAAAAAAGCACCGTGGAAAAAAGAATGTTTGGGAACCGCTGATCTAAGGCATACACAGGCTTTTTAGTTTATTTTAATTTTAAAGCCTTAGAAGACTATGTGATGCAATAGATGACATTCTTACCTTTAAATTTGATACAAGGTCATTTCACTCTGATTTTATTCTGATTACATTCGTTATTTTGAACGTAAAATTTGCTATGTTGCGCATGAGTCGGACAGAGAAAAAAAATGGACTTACATCCTTTGAAGAATATATCACGCTTAGGGTTAGTCACGATGATTTGCACAATTTAGGCAACAAGTTTTCTCACTAAAGTGTTTATTTTAATATGGTGCCATCGCGTTAATGCTCTTCCCGAGTTTGGTGTTATTGACTTATTGTGCCTGGTTATGATCATAGGTCGCAATAACAGTAGAGTACCTACACCTAACTACACACGTCATACTTTGGTGAGCAGCTTATAAAAATCAAGTACATAATATCTTAAATCGTATTATTATATCTCACTCGTAATATTGTCTTAAAATCAGTGCCCGTAAATCCATAATTTTAAAACAAATTTCAAAAACTGATTCGTTTTATTAAATACCTCTTTTATAGGCCACCGGTATTCGTTCGATTTGCGCGTCACACCCATCTGGCTAGCGTACGCGACCCTGGACGCTTACGTGTTGTACTACAACTACCTGACGGCGTCCGGTTACGTGGGCGAATCGTTCAAAAAGTGTTTCGAGGAGTCGTACTGCTTCGCCGTCATCGAGCTGGCCAACCGGAACGTGGGCCCGTTCTCGGCGCTTGCGTGCACCATGTTCTACGGGCGCCGGCATAAGGCGGCCGCTCTGGCCGGCACCGAGCGCGTGCTGGCGTTCATCCGAGACACGGACCGGGACGCGGCCGCGGCCGCGTTACTGTCGCCGGCGGCCAAGTACTACTCGGCCGCAGTGATCGTCGCGTACTGGGCGTGCATGTG
>NW_019102942.1:0-1865 GCF_001856785.1 Myzus persicae | reverse complement strand
CGTACCCTTCCCTTTTCGGCCGATTCACTTTTCGACCAAATTTAAAAAACATCGATTCCCTTTTCGACATTAATATGTCATAATGCGTATAATATTTTATAAAAAATACAACAACAAAATTATACAATACAAAAAGTTTAATATAGGTGTTATATTTTATGTTATAGGTACATATTGAAAATTATTCAAACCTATATATATATAATTGTTGTCATTAATCATTTGATCGGTGATCGTCGACTGTGATGGTTACTACCATAATATATAGTTATATCAGTATATTATGTAGTATGTACCTGATAGACTGATCATTGTACGTATTGTAGAGAGTCACTATCTTTTATAGCCAAGATAAAATATCAATAACTGATTAAATTCTCTCGTTACTTGTTTAATTTTTGTAAAACCGATGCTCGTGCAATAATACTTTAGTGTCTGTGCGTGTATCATACTCGTTGCATCGGTTTTATAGTTTTCAACGTTCAAAATTATTATATTTTACTTAATATGGCTGAATTTATCGAAAGTAATCGTGGTAAACCGTTATTAGTTTTAGATTGTTATAAATTTAGTATCGGATCAGTGAACAAAAAAACTAATTCAACACGTTGGCGATGTATTCGAAGAGATTGTGATGCTAAACTTCCAAACAAGACTACCGAAACTTACATTCATGCATTTCACTTGATATTACAGAAATGCACTTCTTTAGGTGTAACATTATTGCCTCAGTATGTAACGACAGATTATGAAAAAGCAATAATTAACGCAGTCCATGAAATTTGGCCACAAATTCAAATTATTGGGTGTAGGTTCCACTTAACCCAAGCTTGGTATCGCCAAATCCAAAAAGTAGGACTGGCTACTGAATATCAAGACCGATCTTCAGAAATTGGATTATGGTTGCGCCACACTTTTGGATTGCTTTTTCTAGAACCAAATAATGTTTTAGATTGTTTTCTTCAAAACTTTATGGCTGATCGTCCTATAGATGATAAAGTTATCAAATATGCAGACTATCTCATTGACAACTATTTAACAGACGATTGTGACTATCCTCCAGAAATATGGGCATCAGCAAGTTCTAGTTTACAACGCACGACTAATAACTGTGAATCCTTCCATGCAAATTTCAATCGAAGCTTTTATAAAGAATCTCCATCCATATTTAATTTGCTTGCGGTTTTAATTGATGAGGTACAAACTGAAATTTATATAAAACTTAGAAGTGTTCACTTGCCAAACCGTACTCAAGATCGATCAATCAGAGAGAGAAAATCCAAAAATGAAAAATATATATCAGATTATCAAAACGGACAACTTGACAGGTACCTACAGTATATAATTTATTAAAATAGCTATGCGTTTTTATTTCTTAATAGTAAATATATCACTAAAATATTTTTAGGTATGATTTTGTTAAGTTGGTTTCAAACAATTATTTCAAACAAATGTAATGAAAAGCGCTAACAAAACTCAGACGACGACAGAACACAATTATATTGACCTTATATCATTTTTTTTTATATAATATATCTTATATTTTTAATAATATTTGCCATTATTTTACAACAATTATAGTTATTTTAAGTATAAACTAAACTCTAAAGTATATTATTATAGTAATTATTATTATTAATATTTGCTATTATATAACAACAACTACTCGTATATTAGTTTATATCTTAATATTATATTATACTTAATAATTATTGACAAAAATTGTATATTATTATGTTATTCTTTTTATGCAACTTATATTTTAAAATTATGATTGCCATAATTTTACAAAAATTATATATCAATTATTTTCTTTATTTTACATATCATATTACAAAACTTTTTGTTTTGGTCGAAAAGAGAAT
>NW_019102941.1:0-1864 GCF_001856785.1 Myzus persicae | reverse complement strand
TTTAATTACAAACAATCTTCAATTGTTGACAATTGAAGCATTTGTGTACATTAGACATTCACACATTTACATTCACAGGCACTGAAATAAAACTTCAAGTAATATTAAGTACTTACATTTACTAATACATCGATCACTCAAAGTCATAAAATATGTAAATAAGTAACTGGTAACCACTATAATAGTGAGTTGAGTTCTCACTTAGAATATGTTTTTTAAAGTTATATTTAATACCTATAGCAAACACCCACCCAAATGATATTTTATACCTAACATATCAATGTGCAACGTTCCATGTACTCTGAGAATAAAATAAAATATATTGTGCTTAGATGTTTTGTTGTATTAATATTTTAATAAATTAAAAATAATTAAGTACAATTATTGTGGATGCTGCGTCATAGTTAAATGCATGCATTTTTAATAGTTTAAGTAATTATAATTGTATGATATTATAATATCGGTTGTTTTTATAGCCAACATAAGAGATAATATGGCCGAAATGCATATGAGGAAGTTTTCATAAGCTTACCAGCCAAAGGGTAACTAACGTCAAAATTGAAAGCAAACATTATTGTACCTTAGTTTTTAGTTAACTGTACAGTTTGAAGTTATATATATATAATTTAAAAGCCAATTCAACCTGTTATAATATATATTCGTAAGTCAGTGTTGTAGACAGGTGTGACACGTGGGCATGACCCTCCCATTTGTCGTGTTAAACATTTTTCTCGTCGGGACATAGGGTGGCAGTCAATATTTACGACTATCAATAGTATCGAACATCCATAGAGTATATAAATTAACTACATATTTGATATTTAACAGGTATGAATATTGATACCTATTCCTATTACAATGCAGTTTTCCTTAAAATGTTATGATTGAAAAAAAATATTGAAATTAAATACTGTGCTTTTGTTTTCCCTGGTTAGGGACTTAAATATGCATATATTTTTTTTTTTATTATTTTTTACTAGATATTTACAATCTATTCATAGAATAATAAGCAAATTAGATAAGAGTAAAAAAAACACATGAGTAATATGACAGTAGAAGCCACCCATTGATGACACTACCTATTTTGTTTAGTTTATTAGGAGAAATTTTATCTAGGAATCAAGCATTTAGCAGGTCACGACACCAATTACGTTTGAGACGTCTGAAGGGGTTACTCGGGATCGAAGGGACTGCTAGATTTTTTAAAATATGCATCTGAAATAAAAATATAATTAAAATAAGAACTTTCTTACCATTATCCTAAGTGGTATACGCTACAATATACAATAGTTAATAAGACACGCAAATAGTATAATTGTTGTTATAATTTACGAATTTAATTATTTATAATACTTTATAGATGTGTATAAATGTATTATAATCTAGTAAAATATGATTATAAAATATTTAAATTTTAAAATTAGGACTGTTTAATTTTATAGATGATACGCGGTACCGAACAATGATTTTAACGTGTATTTGTGGTTTATGTTTACGAAGTCATACATTTGTGGGTTACCACTCTCTAGAACAAACTCCACTCGTTTTGAGGGCTAAGGCAGTAATATATATTCGAAAATACCTTTCGAAAGAACAAAATGTAATTTAGAATTCCAAGCTAATCATATATGCACCTTTAAAGTACGAAATCTAAATTAATTTTCGTTATTGTGCAAGTATGAATTTATTTTTTAATCATTTTATGCTAAAAATTAAATAGCTTCTTATATAAATATATTATAAGCCCAAAAAAGTAATAATTTATAATTGGCTTTTAACTTAATTGTTTTTAGAAATAATATCAAAACAGTTTTCGTTTGGTTATAATCATAACTCATGCGTAGGTATATGGTATACCCTTATC
>NW_019102940.1:0-1871 GCF_001856785.1 Myzus persicae | reverse complement strand
ATCATATAAATAAAATATACGTAAAATTGGATATAGTATTTATTATACTTCGTCCATTCTTACAAATTATTTATACCGATAGATTACTATAAATGACTAAAATTTTCAAATCATCATATCCCCCACATCTTGTAAGCTCATTATTATGGACATTTTATCCTGAGAACACAAAGTTAAATAGCTCAAAAACTACTTGTACGAATTTTGATTTTGATACTTCGAAAATTTCAGAAAAATGATGTACTGTGTAATTTATTTTTGATTAGGAGTGTTCTCATTTGAAAAACAGAAGTTTATATGTAGGTGAGCATGCTTGGCGAATCACTCTGTATTTCAAATTCAACCAAACGTAAATCATATATTATTTGTTAATTTGAAATGTTTTTTTTTTTGTTATGCTTCGCGAATACTGCGATTATTAATTGATATTGGCCCCGGGTGGCACAAAAACAAATAACAAACAAACCCACTGATTCTCGTGTCATATAATAGTATTGTTTTTTTTTCATTTAACTCACCAGTCTCTACCGTCGCTTTTGTTAAATCGTTTTATTCAACCAACTTCGTATGGTAAAAAGTCATACCATACAGCAACAATACCCTAGACAAATATTTTTACCTGCTTTTGGCGAGCGCTCAGGATATTGTGTTAAACGATGTGAGAAATGTAAATCCGAGAATATGGCGTCGGCTCTGCTCAATCGTATAAAACGCGTATAGGTAAAAACAACATTCATATCTATCAATATTTTTCATGTCAAATATTTTCATCATTTACTTGGGTACTCCCGGACATAGCGCCATACGAGAAAAAAAATCATTTCCTTGGAATTATCGATTCATTAAGTATAAAATACTAAAAAACCAGGGAAATCATTCTGCTGTATAGCAGGTGTCAAGTAAATCTTGTCATTGAGTAGATCTCTGTGATAGATGAGTTAAATTTAAATTAAATTATAAATTAATGTTTACGATGAAAATCGATCCTGAGCGATAACGCTCTGTGAGCCTATTTATTTTATTTCATATATTTTACTATATTTTATATTACTATTAGGCAGTAGTTTTTTTTTTGTATTAGTAGATTGAACCTATTTTGGTCAAAAACGATAATATAATAATCATTATCATCTATATAAGTAAAAATTTATGTTATTAAATGTTATTTAATTTATTATTTTAGATCACCAAAATGTACTGAAGGCATTCTTTGAGTTATTTCAGATTTCGTGATATGTTCGTTTATTCATACGAGGATATTATAGTATGCTTAACCAGACTGTACAGCAGAGAGGTTACCTACTTTTTTAAAAAATTTTTTCACGACATATATGAGCACGCACAACGCTGTCTGTTAATACATTGCCTGTATAAAAAAATCTGTTAGACCAATACATTCATTCAGCTGGCTTTGGTCAGAATCCAAGAGTTACAAAAAAAAAAATGCAACAATTAATGAAATACGAATGGCACGTTGATAACTTGAAACTATATTTTGTCATTTTTTTTAGTTAAGCAATGAGTAATAATAATAATAACGAATGGTTGCAAGATCTACATTTGGCAAATAGCCATTATATGTAATGAATTTTTACTCAAATATTTAATTTTTAATGGTGCCTATTAAAATGTTAATAAGCTATTTTTTGTTTCATATTAGGTCTAAATTATATTTATTATATTATGATATATATAAATACAATTTAAATATTGAATTTATATGGATACAATTTACATACAACTTTAAACTCCGGCGTTAGGTATTAAATTAATTCAGTGTCATAATAGTATATAAACTAAACATATACGTAGAAGACTTAAAATAAGAAGTATAGGAACAATTCAACACAATTTTAAAAATAAAAATAATT
>NW_019102939.1:0-1877 GCF_001856785.1 Myzus persicae | reverse complement strand
TAGAAATAGAATGTATAGAACAAATTTGTTTTAAATGTAATATAACTGCAATGTAATTACATACAATTCACATACAAGCTTAGAGCTACTTAATTTGTATTTTTATACTAGTCATGGCTCAATCCTTAACAAGACGCATCAACTCTCATTTTTACAAAATACAACTATTTTAAGTTACAAGACACCTATTAAAAATATGTCGACCAAAAATAACGTACAGGTTTTTCTCGTTATGGATTTTACTCGACCATCTGAATAATGAAATCGTGGTAATGATAATACAAATAATAATCGATAAAAATGATTGTAAAGCAAAAATAGTATAAACTTTATCTGAACAGCAAGACCTACATCAATATAGTTTTATAACTCATAAAGGTATCTTTAGAATATATTTTTATAGTCAATCAGATTAACTACTCGCGGTCGTATAGGTACATTATACAATATACATATTATATATATATTATTATTCAATGTATATACATGTGTGAATTTCTTATATTATTACTCCAGAAGAATTCATATAAATTACGAAAAAATACAAAATCAAATATAACATAGCAGATCACAGCTATGACTTTATAAAAAAAATATATGATTGGTATACTAAAACAAATCTATTGTATTGATACACACCCGGAAGTAAATTAAGCCGGGACATTCTTGCGTGATCAATATTCAAATGGGCTCGATACAGAATGACTTATGTACAAGCATGTGGAGCGACCCACATAATGTAATAAAAGTTTTATAATAGAGAATACAAAAGGGTGTGCGTAGTAAGTTTGAATAAAAAATTCTTCATAATAAAATGTTAATTAATATTTCTTTTTAAGCAATACTTCAATAACTGTTGCATTTAAACAGTCTTCAATAAATCGTTGATATCGGAGTTGATCTTCATAACTGCGTTAATGTGATAGCAGCAAACATGTTTTAGTATTTGAAAGTCACTATACATAAGATAATTAGAAATATAAACCAACTTGAGCCATTAAACATCCGTCTGCATAGAATCGACATTATATCAAGCCGATTGAAAGGAAAACAAAAGCTGAATAAACACGAACTAGTGCGGTTTGTGCAAACAAATAAAAAAATAACACTCCATATAAATGCATTTTTTACTTTCACTATAGATCCGGTGTTCCCTTCATTAAACTATGCATATACATTTGTGTGTGTGTGTGTGTGTGTGTGTGTATGCTGTGTATGTGTATTCATGTCTCTGTATAGGAAGAAGTTCATTATTTAAATTATTAGATGGTTATTATGTAAATTTGGTTTATTTACTTCAATAAAAAGAAAATAATAACCTAATCAAAAAACCTAAAATCATTTCAAGATTAATTAGATTAATTCTTCACACGAATCACCGATACATTATACAAAAAAACTCGAACCATCAAGGGACAATTTTCTTTAAAATAAGAATTTAAAACTATCCGTTCAATTTTATCACTTTTAGATACATTCTACAACATTTATCAAATAAAAATAAAAATGATTTTATATAAAAAAAAAATTCACAGAGTTCACTAAAAAAATGGTTGAAAAGATAAGATCACCATTGATCTATAGAAACCAAGATGACTACATAAACTAGATATCTAACTTCTTATTTCAAATAATAAGTCACGGTGATCTTCCTACTGCAGAAGACTAACCAACTACATAAACAATACAATTCACCCCACTTAACAAATTTCACCATCGAAAATATTATTTATAATTTAACTGAAGATCAAAGAAGAAAACTCCGAAACAATCTATACATTTAATTTAGTTAAATAAATATAAGTTTTCTTAATATTATTTCAAGCCACAAATTACTGTAAATACCTACTGCATTTTTTTCTATGACTTAGTTATAA
>NW_019102938.1:0-1879 GCF_001856785.1 Myzus persicae | reverse complement strand
AAATGTAACCATAAACATACTGAGATTCAAATTAATTTAAAATTATATTTCAATGACAATATGCTATCATATATATTTAGTAATACACCATTGTGTTTATGATACTTACAAAAAAAATAATACAAATTATTACCTTCAGAAATAACCAACTGTTTTTCAATTGAACGACTGTAATTTACACTATACAAACTAATTTTATAGAAAGAAGTCAATCTTTTCCCTCTAATTAAATTAATATGATAATACCATTCGGATGGAATATTTATCAATGAAAAATTCATAAAAATCAATTTAAAAAATGTCATAATTTCATTTTCAACCTGTAATTATGTACAAATAATTTGTTTAGTTAATGATCAATGATTTAATAAATAGGCAGTTACCTCAGCATGCTGAATTTCATATAAATGAGAATACGGTGTGTTTCAAATTTAAAATATGTATGTTCATCATGTTGGGCCCTTTTGTTTGTAAAATTGAAATCTTCATTCAGTTTCAATATATTAACAGGTATTGCACCAGCTTTAAGTCTTGGTTTTCAAAAACCAATCTAAAAATAATTTAACTTGTTGTAAAATATTAAAAGAAAACTGTGATTTAAGAGCGAATTAATCTTTGACTGTTTTAAAATGTGCTCAAAATATATTTATTCGCACTAACAGCAGATTCCCATATTGTAATAATATCTTCTACATTAAAATGAGTAGCAGTAGTAGCACATATCCTCGAACTGCGTTTTAAATTCCTATTATGTGCTATTTCCCATTCATTTTTAACATTTCTTGTCAATTTAAATATGGATCTATTTCGATATCTATTATCTTTGACACAACACTTTTTCATTATTGTACAGTTAGAAATTAAAATAATTAAACATATTAAATACTTTCATAATAAATAAGCCTCTAGTCCACAACTTTAAATTGAAATTTTTTTATACCAATAAAATTAAAATTATCATTAATATATTTTATACATTTTTTTATTTTGGCGGCTTTTTCTCCAGTCTTTGTTATTTACCAGAGTCTGATACACGGATTAATATATATATTAGAATATTAATCCGTGGTCTGATAGTAAGATCACAATTACATCAAAGACCTTATACTCATATATGGAGCATATACATATAACTCCAGCCCACAAGAGATCAGTACCGTCACGCGCATGCAGAATGACCGGCAGCGACGGTGTGGAGCCCGATTTCCACCATTATGTGCCGCAATCGTCGCGCACTACGACCTGTATATAGTGTTGAAAATGTGCTTTACTATAGGGTGATGAATTGTCATAAACACTATTTTTTTATAATTTGTATATTATGTTTATATTATAAGATATTTCAATACATACACATCAAAAGTATAAAAAAACAAATTATATTAAATATGTAATCATATAGGTTATTGTAATAGGTACATAGAAATACGTCGTCACAAATTTACAAGAAATACATAAAAAAAAGTAATAACAAAAAATTATAAAAATTAATCTGAATCATCGGAAGAAGTGTCCTCAGTAATTTGCATGACATGAGATGTATCTTCTTGATCCAATAGTTCATCCGTATTGTTGTCAACAGTGCACAGTTTGTCTTCTTCTTTTATCGTATGACTTACAAAATTAGCCCACATGTCTGGTGTAACTTTTTTGATGCCATCGATCAGTAATTGTCTTACGTCGTTAATTTTGAATGAAGTGTTGTTCTTCTTCACGTGATTTTTTACAACCGACCACGCCATTTCTATCGCATTCTATTTACAGTGGTAAGGCGGAAGACGAAGTACAGTTATGTTTGATTTCAACGCTTCTTCATCGATTATGTATTTGTCATGATGATGTCTAATCTCCTGCACCTTTTCCATCAACAAATGTTTCA